>NW_028143324.1:0-132000 GCF_977018435.1 Lepisma saccharinum
TCCACCCTCCCCCTTTTCTCTTTCAGTGCCATAGTCGTAAGCTGTAATTCGTGTTTCATACACGGTAGAGGTATATAGTAGTTCGAATCCAATTGTAATTATCTATTTGTAACAAAGATTCAACTCATTGATTGATTCGCTTCAATCACACCAAAATGTCAACTCTTCCACGACGTATACCCTGGACTACGTTTTCAGACTAACGATGCTCTGGCGTCTGGACTTAAAGTAACTTAAAATCTATACTAAAGGTCTTTTGTGCTGTTACGGCTGACGCCCTACAAGCTAGCAAGGGATGTGGAGAGCGGGGAATACGCACCAGACCAACCAGACAACAGCGGTGGCGCCGAGAGTTACGACGTCGAGAGGAGGAAGTTCTGCCCACACCTCGTTCTACAGGCTGCTGCATTTCTTATCGCGCTGGATTGGTTGCTGCCCCACTCCCCACTTCCCATACAGCACAACATGGTTTCAGATATATTACGGATACGTAACTCGTGAAACATTGTGACATTGCAGCAACATTGTGAAGCATTACTGTGTTGTTTCAGGTATGTTTCAGCAATGTAAAAATGTCCGCGAATCTAACATAAGATTCGTAATGTTACAGAAACATATCAGTGCAACATTACAGAAACGTGTCAAATAACATTGGAGTAACATGTCAGCGGAACATTACAGATACATTTCCGTAAGGTTTTGTGATATTTCAGTTACATTACAGTGATATTATTTCACATTATTCCCATACAGCACAACATGGTTTCAGATATATATTACGGAAACGTAACCCGTGAAACATTGTAACATTGCGAAACATTAGTGATGTTTCAGGAATGTTTCAGCAATGTAAAATTGTCCGCGAATATAACATAACATTCGTAATGTTACAGAAACATGTCAGTGTAACATTACAGATACAATTCCATTAGGATTTGTGATATTTCAGCTATATTACAGTGATATTATTTTACATTACGGTTATATTGAATGGAATCAGTACTGTATTTATGAGTGGCATATTTAAGGGAGCTTATTGGTTTTAACCCTTTATTTCAATATTAAATTGTAAATCATTTTATGAAAATAAAATTCACAATGTTTAAAACCTAATTAGTAACGATATTTAATTTTACCTCTCCTCAAATGACCACGTATCTCAATTGCTACAATTATTCTGGAGGGGAGAAAAAGTGCGCAAAAGTACGAAATACACATTCATTCACACCAGACAACAGTTACAAATAAAAAAATTAAAATACTCGTATTTGCAACCAAACTTTAACTACTTTAAAATTTGTATAAAGTTTTACAGGCAATAATAAAGCTCTAAGTGGTTTGTTGCACCCTGTCACAAATAAGGTGGGATTTGAGTGATGTGATCTGCATAATGCTCCCGTCCCCTTTACCAATAGATGAGAGGCTGTAAGCATATAGAGCATTTTAGTGTTGTATGAAATTCATTCATAATTCTATGACTCACGGTCATCTGAAAATTCTACTCTAACGTCATATCTGTATGAATGAAAACATTTTTCCTGGAAAGATTACATGTTTCACATGTATAGTTTTCAACCTATATGGTGTTCGAACTTTCAGAATTACACAGCAATATTCCAAATTAATTTCAAACATCACAAATTGAGCACATGTCTTCAAATATAACTTTCGGATACTACTCACGGACACAGCGTGTCACCCTTTCAGGCGCCTCTTCTGATTTTCTTCCTGTCTTGTCTGGGGTGCCACAAGGGAGCGTCTTGGACCCTCTCTTGTTCATCCTATACATGGACGATCTCCCTCAAAGACTTTCCTCACTTCCTGTCAATATACTCATGTTTGCTGACGACTGTAAACTTTTCAAAGAAATCTCAACCACGCAAGATGCTGTGATTCTCCAGAATGCTCTTTCCGAACTTGTCACATGGTGTAAGCAGTGAAATCTACAACTTAACCCACAGAAATGTTCCTCCCTCACAGTCTCTTTAAAAAAGAACAAAATACATTATCATTATGTTCTTGAAAACAATTATATTACTACAGTTGCGACCCGAAAAGATCTAGGTGTCATCATAGATGAAAAACTGAACTTTAAGGAACACATCGCAGCTACAACTAAAAGTTGCGCCTCTTAGGCCTCCTCTACAGATTCTCTGGAATTGATACTCCAACTTCTCTTAGCCTATTTTTTAAGTCATTCATTTCTCCGATTCTCGAATACTGTTCTCCAGTCAGGGCCATGGTTTCCAATACAAATCTTTATAGCATGGATTTCGTCCTCAGCTTTTTTACAGCCATTGTTCGTCATAGAATTCCTTTTCTGTGGCATCTTCAGAAACCTGACATCCTGACTACTTTCAATATTCACTTACTGCAGACCCGACGCGATATGGCCGACACGATTTTTTCTATAAAATCATGAATGGAAAATTAGGATCTGAATTTCTACTTACATAATTCAATTTCAGAGTTCCCTCTCAATCGACCCGAAACACTCAATTGTTCCACACCTCTACCGCTAGGCTATCCCTTATACAGCGCACTCTTTTCCACAGGCTGCCCCAGTTCTACAATAAACTACCCACAGACATAGACATTTTTGCCCCTGAAAGCATTTTCCGATTTTCCCTAAAAATGAATATGTAAATCTTTGTTTGTTTCCTTGTTTATGCCTTATGTTTATATTTAACTTTTCTTGTTTTTACCTTAAACCATCTTGACTTGTTCTTGTTATTTGTTAGAGTTTTCAGTGTAAAAATGGCCTTAAAAGTGCTCTATCTGAAACTTTGAATAAATAAATAAATAAATAAATGTCATATTGTCACCTTTTATCTCAAATAAAAATTCAAAATGAATGGAATAATTAAATAGCAAACTTGAATGTTTGTAATTTAACAAAACCTTGTACACAGCTCCTGGAAACTCTTTACATTTTAGATTCTAATAATATTAATTCTGAAATATAATGTATTATTCTGTAAACACCTTACTTGAAACTTTTTGGAGATCAATCAGATGGCCTTACAAGTAACCTACATTGGAATTATTTTGCTAAGAATATCCTATATACTAACATAATTGGAAAAATGTAGATACACATTGACCACAAAATAAATTCAGTAAATGAACCACAACCAGAACTGGGAAATAAATATCAATTCACAAGTGCAAAGTGGAGAAATGCTAAACTTTAGCAATTTTTAGGCAGTAATAATACGAATAATATAATTGAATAATAACTAAAAAATTATAAATCAATGAAAAGCTTTGACATTCTGCATGGTGCACACATCGAATCGTAAAACGAAAAAATACGTGTTTAATAAGTGAAAGAAAGCTATTCAATGATATCACACTTGATTCCCCACCCCTGAATAATTTACTGTTACAAATCAGAAGGGTGTAATGTACTTCGTCATTTAATGTAAAGATCAAAGAAAAGATGAATAGACTTCGTTGTTGTCAATTACCTTCTGTTATTTATCCATGTTATTCAGTTTTCATAACTATAATAAACCCCTGTTACGATTGGATCCTCTTTTCTTGAATCGATTAAGAAATTGTTCCTTCAGGAAAGAGGTAAAGTTATTAAGCAAGTGAACATTAAGTATTTAGGATTATCTGTGGTTACTGTGGGCGTACGCAGAAAGGTGAACTAGACGATTCCCCAATTTTCAGACAAGTTGCTATTACCCAGATTCCAGACATTCGTGCAATAGAGTTCTGTTCTCCTGCGGGTGAACTTTATTTTGATTGGGACTTCCGTAAAGGTAATCAACGGGGACGCCTCAATGTTAGTGTGGCAGCTTTTTTTGGCATTTATAAGAAGTACGTTTTCACTACAAAAACATGGTAGTAACTCATTACAAAAAGTTGCTAGCATAGCAATAAGACTACATTCTCGTTATAAAATGCAATAGCATATTCGGATTTATCGACATGAAGAACAATTATAACAGCATTAAGCCTTGTTTCCATGATAAGCAAAAATTCTATATGCTTACAAAGGCAGAATATATTTTATTTTAAAACATAAACTAAACGTTACGTTTCAACTCTCTAGCAATAAAATAAATATATTCTGCATTGGTTAGCATATTGAGATTTTGCTTATGAAGAACAAATATTTCGACATCAGGATCAGAGTTCTACATTAATTATGAAAGTAACAATGACTGCTGTTTTTTTAAAAAAAAATGGCGTCCAGATTAAGAAAGTCCCTAAATTATACTTTCTACCCAAGGAAATCTAAAAAAAAAATATTCCTCATCCCACACCCTCAAAGAATTAACTATGGGCAAGGACGTATTTACAAAGGGTCCATATGGGCCGGACTCCCTCCTCCCAAAAGACTTGCCAATTAAATAATGAAAATATACTTCTTTATCATTTTTGTATAATCGAGGGTAATCTATTTCCTCCGATTTTTCTGGAAGACAAGTATTAGATCGGGATCGTACGGTTTTGAATGACAGTACTAAAGATTTATTCACGCTACTACTTACAATAATATTCATAACATCTTAATCGAGAACTTTACTTTTCGTCAACTTGATCTAACATACTGAACAAAGTTTCAATTCTTTGTGTACTTGACATATATTTCATACACATTTTGGCGAATCTTATCTACACTTGAGCTAGTCTTTATTCTTAAACAGCTTTTGTACCTATGCATGTCGTAAAATACTATATTATTTAATTTATATATTAATAATATTACTTAAATTTATTATAATTATAATTAGATTATTATTATTGTTATTGAGACACTCGGGCCAGACACCCCCCGAAATATATCTCTAGGGAGGATACTGACAGGTCGTCTTCAAGTGCACATGTGTTTTCGCGAGCTCTGTTTGCGTTGTTGCCAACAGCATCTTGAGGATGGGAGTGGAGTTAGGGGTTTAGAGACCGCAGGTGGGCCTCTGCAAAACTTAAAGAGGTCCAAGTGTGTGTGTGTGAATGTGTGCCGGAAAAAACATGTATAATGAGGCAGTGAGAAGTGCAATACTTATTATGGCTTTGCTGGTGATTGGGGGTGTGGAGCTAAACTCGGAACCGACCCCCAAGAATGACCTGGACTGCATTCTAGGTAGACTGAAGGAGCTGGACAGTGTCCCAGCGGCGATCCAGAACATAAATGAAAAGTTAGAAACTTTGCAAAATGTGTACGAGAAGACTGCCAACATTGAGGCGGGGATGGCCGCGATTGGAAGGATATTGGAAGAGCTGGAGATAGAGAACGCAATGCTCAGAGAGGAGAACGACCGGTGGCCGAGGCGCGCACGATGGGTGAGCTTGGAACGACAGGCCGCAATCGTTTAGCCAGGACACAACAGGAAACAACAGGGATCCATGGCCCAGGAAAAAGAGAGGTACAGAATGACCTCCGGACTCTGTAGTGGAGGGGGAAAGGGCTCGATTAGAACAAGAACTGCGTCCTAGGAATTCGGATTTATATTCTGTCGATATGTGTGATGTTTCGGACCGCAGACGTCCAAGGGTGATGGACAAGGAGAGGCCTTCGGAGCTGCAGCCGAAATCAGGTATTTGTAGGTTAGTTTCCAGAACCAACGCGGGAGGTAGGGGGGGGGGAGTCGATGAAGATACTAAGCTGGAACGTAGAGGGGCTGAAGAGAAAGTTACACCAAGAGGGGTTTAGAGAATACGCTAGGTCCTTGGATATTGTCGTCCTTCAGAAAACGTGGGAGTCCGCCGAAGATATTCCTCAAAATCAGAAATTTAGTTGTTTTAGTAAATGTATAGGGAGGAAGGCAAAACGGGGGCGTAACATAGGGGGCTGATCGTACATTTCAAAACCAGAGTAGGAGGGGAAAGTAACGTTACTGGATGGTAAGCACATTGGGATTCTGGGGACTCTCTTTGCGCTGGAGGGACTGAAATTCTGTCTCGTAACGGTTTATGACCAACCAACGGGGTACAAACACCGGGATGAAAACTATTTTCAAAACTTAACCATGTTTCTGCACGAGGTTGAGGACAAGTTCCCCGATGCAAGCATGCATAATCGGGGGTATGATCGCAGTAGATGAGGGGGAAGGGGGTGCATCAAACGATCACTGGATATTTTATACACCACAAAGGAAAGACTCGCACGTGAATGCAGACGGGAGGAAATTATTGGATTTCGAGGAGGTTTTTAACTTTGTCATACTCAACGGACGATGCGGAGGGGACAGAGAGAGGAGTTGTGGCTAGCGTCATAGATTATTTTATTATGTCGAGGGACTTAACACAAAACATACTAATAGAATTTCTGATGGATGCAAGAACAGAGAGCAAACATCTTCCGTTAATAGTAACTCTGAACTACGGAGGGGGGGGGGAGGAAATATGAACGAGAGGAGCAAGGAAAGGGCAACTGCCCCAGAAGCAGTTCGGAAGTATCGATTGAAGGAGGAGGGCTGTCTGGAATTTTCAGATACATTAATCGACAAAATTTCATAGCTAATGACGAACCAAATGTTGAATTTACTATCCGAAGGGGATGTACTTCAAGCATTAAAATTATACTATTCCATGGAGGCACATAATACAAAATGGCCGGGGGGAGGGAAAACTCAAAAGGGAGGATAGTATAATGATGCATGAAAAATTCAGAAAAAAGCAATGACACAGCTCTGAAAAAATCAAATTACTCAGCAACGAGACAAATACGGTAACGTATGTGACACAGCGGAAACTATACGTTACAATACTGGAGACGGAAAGTCGGAAATGTGAGGAGGGAAACGTTAAGGCGATAGAGGAGACCGTGCAACAGCGAGACGCAGCACAGGTATGGAATATAATCCGGAACTTAAGAAAGAAGGAGTACACGGAGACGGAGATTACCCCCGAAACGTGGGAACCACACTTTAAGGGAACAATGGGAGCAAGGGAAAGAGAAATAAATAAACCTCGGAACGAGGTAAATTACTTGGGCACCTTCGTACCAATTCTAGATGAAGAAATAACAGAAAAGGAATACTCTCTGGCAATCAACTCGCTAAGAAGCGGGAAGGTGCTAGGACTGTCTTAACCTCTGAGATTATAAAGGTCACAAATAAAAACTCACTGATGGCGAAAATGGGCAGGGAAATTATGAATGGGCTCTACCGGAAGGGGCTATTTCCTGAAAAATGGTCATCATTTTCCCCATCTCCAAGAGTAAGGCGGAAAAGCAATCCTAACAATTTCACGGGGTCTCATTACTGTCGGTACTGAGCAAAGTGTACTGCCAGATATATAAAGATTGTGCGAAAGTTTTGCTGTACTTTCCACTCTGCAAGCTGGATTTCGGAAAAATTTTCATACAATAGACAATATACTTTTATTGCAAACATTGATACAAGAAAAAATAGGGGTCAGAAGGGAAAACTATATTGCTGCTACGTGGATTTCGAAAAGGCGTAAAATTGTGGGACGTTGCGTTATCCGCCAGAATGATCAGGTATCTCCAAGCCTCAAATGAAAAAGTTAAGTGTTGCGTAAAGTGAGGGAATGAAAACGTTACAGGAGCAAATGAATCAATAATGGGGATGAAGTAGGAGTGCGTTCTCTCTCCTCTGCTGTTTATCCTCTTCATCAACGATATCGTGCAGGAAATAGCGCAGATGAACACGGATCCACCAACCATATCCGACATAAAGGTACCGCTTCTGTTGTACGCAGACGACCTGGTAGTGATTTCGAACACAACAGCAGGTCTACAGAACGGCCTAGACACATTACATGGATATTGCGGGAAGTGAGCCATGGTAGTAAATATCAAGAAGACCAAAATAATGGTATTTAAGAATGGGTATATATTTGGTAAAGATGAACAATGGACATACGGAATGACAAGGGTAGATAGGGTGAACAGATAAGATTATTTAGGCATGGTGATGACAATGACGGGCAGGTGGGCAAGGCACGTACACAGGAATAAATGTAAAGCAATTTTTGCGTTGGAAAAAAACAAGAAAAATAAAATGCAAAGTACCAAATATACCAATAAAAATTCTGTAGGGGGTCTACGAGGCTACAGTTGGCAAAACTGTTCGAACTATGAGTCTTGGAGGGAGGGGAAACCGTAAACGTCGTACAGTCTAGATTACTGAAACAAGGGCTAGGAGTAGGGAGGGGTATGGCAACATGTGGGGACTTTGGAAAATGGTAAAATTAAGAGAAGAAGTGGATGCCAAAATAAGGAGCATTAAATTCTGGCCAAAAATGATCACCGTGGAAGGGGGGGGGGGATTTAAAGAAACTCGGTGTACAATCACAGAAAAGGGGGCGGGGGTAAAGGGAGGCAATGGGTGGCAAAAACAAAGACGGAATTATACAGTATAGGGCTGGGATGGGTGTGGGAAGAGGGAATAGAGGGGAGAATTGATATCCAGATTGTAGGGGCCATACGTGCCAGACTGGAAGAGATTGACAAACAAAATTTTGGCAGGATGCGACGCAAAAATATCGTTAACATCAGCGAAAATAGTGGATACCAATCGAGAATGGGGAAGGATGAAAATGGATTTTTGAGGAGCAAAAGAAAGGTCAGGATTGGCCTGGTTCAGGGGGGATGGGCACAAATTAAACTAAAACGGGAGGACGGGAGCGTAGAATGCCCGCTATGCGTTGAAGACGAGACGAAATTTCACATTCTTCTCCACTGCAAACAAACAGGGGAGGCAAGACATAAATATATCAGGGAATTTAAAGAAGCCAACTTTGAGAATATAATGACAAGCGTTATTAGGAGGGAGAGACCGAGTGGGGGAAGGCGAAAATAAGGAATGTGGTAACTTTCCTACACTATGCCTGGGCAAAGAGAGCAAAGAAGCACAGTGGTGATAGCGAAAATATGTGAAGGGGAGGAGTTATTAAATAAATTAATTAATAAATGTGAGAAAATTTAGGAAACAGGTAACAGTGCAAGTGTAGTGAAAGAGTTGAAATTAAATAGTGTTTGTGAACTCCCAAGAAGTGTCAATGTGGAAGTAGACTGAGAGGAGAATGGCTGTAGGAAAATTGTACTATAATTTTTCATCCTTGTATGGTATGTACAGCTGTAAAGGCTCATACTTGAAATAAATTCTATTCTATTTTATTTCTAGATACGTGTCTGACTACGCGCGTCTATTGTGAATCCTCGAGTATTACTTTTACATGAGAGACACACAGTTTAAACACTAACTAACACGCTCATTTTGCTTAATCCAAGGTTACATGGTTATTCATGCTTGAACAGCCAATGAGCAATTAGTACTATGGGAATGGGAGCTGGTGAGCGGTGCCTATTTGTTCGTTTCCCACCAACCAAGATACCATTGTACGTGGATTGAAGCTGCTCCATTCAAAGGCACTCCAATGAATTCGATAACTAGGGTCGTGGCTTTGCCCCCCCCCCCCCCCCAAAAAAAGAGGGCAATTATGACAGTGATGAATTGACCTCAGCGGTAAATGCTTCCGAGGTGTCGGAAGTGCCTGATAAGTGTCTCTCCGAGAGTGGAACTTTCACCCGAGGGAAGTCTCCTGTCTCATGATTACCAGAATACAATTATGCGTTGCAAATTAAAGAAAGTATGCATGCTGCTTACGGTCTCTCTTGTCCAATCCATGTCGAACTCTGTGGTAGAGTGGTTAGAGAAGGGAATCACCCCAGTAGGACTACCGGGCTCGAACCTTGAATAAAATATGGATGTTCATGTTTCGTCGAAATTAATATAATTGAAATACGGAACACTAAAGCCTAGCTTACCCATGAAGTGCGAAATACTTACGTAAAGAGTGTTACAAACCCAAACTTCTTATATTACTTCTAAATATTATTAATCTCGACCATTGTTGGGATGTGACAAACATCACGCCCTCCCGCCTTTACCCCTCAGGCTTGCCCAAGAGTCCTGAGGCTGGGTGGACCTGAGAGCTGTGCAGAAACCGGGAAATGGCCTGAAAATTTCCTGTTTGAGATCACCTGCCCCGGGACTCAAAAGTATTATATTTCATATACTGTATGCATGACATTGTACAAACAAGAAACTGCAATATAAATTCTATCCGGCTCCCGTGGCGGAGTGGTTAGCACATCGCGCTGCGATGCCAGAGTTCCTGGGTTCGAACCCGGCCAGGGAATGGATGTTTGTGAGTGTCCATCCATCAATTTCATCATACCATCAATCATTTCCATCTTCGCAAATTAGCCAAAAGTGGCAAAAAAGCGAAGTAAAAATAAAGTACATCAATCAATGAATGAATCTCCTTCCCCAGCACGTCGTGGGGAAAGGGGAGGAGCAGTTTAGGATCCTCGCGTCTAGCTGGACACTAACTGTCCTTCTTGTCCTTAAGAGTCAATAATGTACAGGGTAATTCAAAGGTCCCGATCCTTTTTTATGATGCTGAAGTTGATTTTTTTTGCAGGTAATATGAACTATGCTCACTAAATAAGAGAGAACAGCCATAGTATGTGGACGGATGAAAGAGTAAACCTATGCTGAGTTGCAGGCGATGTTTTGGCGGAAATGTCACAAAACCATTACAACCAGAAAATTTGCAATGAGTGTTCCGATCAACTGTGTCGCGGTGGAGATTGTGCCTAAACATTGGGGGAGGCTATGTTGAATTACATTGATTCCACATCCTAGGGAGGCATTGGATTGATTTGTGTTGTTTTTCCATCAATAAATCTGTCTTTTCTTGAAAATGGATCAGGACTTTGAATCACCCTATACATGTAAAGAGAGGCTCTCTCTCTGCGTAACAATGACCACGTGTGGTGGGTGATATGAATCAACTAATATCAGATACAATGGACAGAGAGACATTAACATATACACTACCCCTTAAATGCCGGCGTGACTTATGTGTCATTGGCAATTTAGGTCGCGTTACAGAATTTATGTTGTGTCTTTTGGAGCATACTGTGACTCATGTTCGGAGTTTTGAGTTCTAAATAAAAGTTATATTATTAGTAATTAGAAAACATTATTTTGATTCTGCCTATATTTGGGAAGGGGTGCAGGGGATTAAATTTGAAGCTAAATATATGCACAGGTTTTGTATTAGAAAGACAATTTTCTCCCTAAGTATCAGCAACACGTACATACAATTCTAAAAAAATCTTCTTCTTCGTCTACTTGATAAACAAAAATTTTTCTTTGAAGCACAGGCATATAGCCATATGTGTACTGAAGAAATAGAGGTTTAATTTGTAACTCTAGGGTACGTAGTTTCAGAGATAAAATTTTATTAAAAACCTTTCGGAATTCAAATTTCAGTCTTAAAACACTCCCGGCGTTGTGGCGTATACACCATCATAACTATTTTGTGTTAGTCAACGACATTTGTTCATTTTTTGTAATAGTTCTTCAACTTGCTCTGAAAGCGATTTCCTTGAAACGATTCCATTAGCTCTGTCAACTTCAGATTCGTATAAAACATTATCGCGACTTCACTTTTTGCAGGTTCATCCGGAATAAACCTGCGCAGCAAAGTTCAGTTTGTTTTGATGTGGCTTTGTGCAATTGGCGTGTGGACTTCATAAACACAATGCGTTTACCGTAGCTGCTCCTATGGGCAGGCATGCATAGCTAATCCTTCAATGGCTGGCCTGATTCTCGATGAAGGAAGCACTCCCTTCAGTATTTCCATCCCAGATGCTGGGATTAGAATTCGTGATCCTCAGAAAAGGCAGAGATACGTAGTAGAGGAAATATGATAGAATTCTGCCGGAGGTGCTGGATTTCACCAAATAAAATATATATGTATGTGTTCATCCAATTAAAACTGAAGAGTAGGGGCAGTAATGTGTTGACATTTGAAACCTTCAGCAAACTGAGAAATTTAATATTTGAGAAAAACACCAACTCCTGTATTTATGTCGGTATCATATTAAGTTGAACAGTTCTATGAAATTATTCTGTCGTATATGAATTACCTAAATTATCTTTTAAAACTTTAATAGAAAACCTTCCCAACAGTTTCTTTGTGCAAAACTTTCTACTTCATGCCACAATATACTTTCTGAACACAAAAAAGCTTTAGACAGATAAATCTGTTCCTATTCCTCCTTGATACGTAGTTCCACATTAGCTTAATATTCAACATAAAACGTTGAATTATGTTGGTTATGCACCGAATTACATCTTAAACACCAGTGAGAAGTCTTCTACTCCTAGGGCATTACAAGTAAGCTTTTATTACCCTGGAAGAGATTAATAATTTTCAGAAGTAATTATTTCTTCAATAAAGTAAACACACACGTAAGACGACTGTTAGCGAAAAATGCAGGCTCAACCAGGACTCGAAGGCTGGTCTCTGGCATTCCGTGCCATTACTCTACCATTGACCTACCGAGTCGGCCTGGCTTCGCCTGATTTTTCGCTTCCGCTGTTTTTTCTGTGTGGAATCATCTCTGCCAGTACTACGGGATATATTGCCTTTGTTCTACGTAGTACATCTCCTGGTGTACCTAATTTAATGAAGTAACATCTCTACGCTGGGAGAAAAGATGCAACGTGAACGTCTACTGTGTTTTAAAGGCAACATAACACATTCCGGTTGCACAGGTAGAGACGATTCCACATAGGTAAAACAGCAGAAGCGAAAAATCAGGCAAAGCCAGGACGGCTCGGTAGTTCAGTGGTCAGTCTGCCTGAAGGAAGCAGTTCGTAGCGAGCTCCGCTCTTCACGTGTGACGGCTTAGTAATCGAACTGCCCGAGTTAGGTAGGGCCGGATACGGTTTGCTAGTGTTATGTTAGTTTCGTTTCATTTGGAGTAAGTGTGTGTTTTTGTATACAATTATCGAGTGACAGTGAAGATACGATGAAATACACTACGATGAACAACGAACGAAAAAACACCTTGAAATTTGTTTTCACTGATGTGAAATAGCGACCAACGTCAATGGATTTTCATCAATGGTTTCAAGATACATATCATGTGCCTACGAACCAAGTGCTCAGTTTTGAAAGAGATTACTTTCGTAAGTGTTTGTACGTGAAATTTGTGACAAAAGTGGTCGGTGATTTTGGTGCTGAGGTCATCTATAGTGACGCAGATGGTGACCATAAGGTTGAA
The DNA here is from genome assembly GCF_977018435.1 of Lepisma saccharinum. Classification (NCBI taxonomy): domain Eukaryota; kingdom Metazoa; phylum Arthropoda; class Insecta; order Zygentoma; family Lepismatidae; genus Lepisma; species Lepisma saccharinum. The sequence goes on from NW_028143324.1 coordinate 13,067, forward strand.
GTAGAATGGGCCCACCTGAGACACATAATTGTAAGAATCCATGTAGTCCCAACTGAATTAAGTGCAGAAGTGATAGGTCGAGTCATGAGTGTTTATGGAGAAGTGTTGAAAATTGAGGACGAGACATAATCTGCGGAATACATTTGCCTCACTCGAACTGGTCGTGTCTAGATCAAGATGATATTACGTAAACCCATACCCTCATACGTAATGATTAACGGAGACTCATACTGAGTGACATACTCTGGGCAAGTTCGTACATGTTTGGCGTGTGCAGAAGTGGGGCTAAATGTGGCCCAGTGTCCCAAACTTTGATCCCTGGAAACCAATCCAGCAGAGGGCCAGTCAATTTACCTTTTGACAAAATTCCGATGGTATATGAGCCTACGTTGCTACCCGTGCGGACTAAACCCAGAGACTTAGCAACATCTCTGGCAGAAGTTACTGCATCAGAATATAACAAAGGAGGGAACACAGCCAGCCCCATAATCACCGATGTGGAGACAGGTACGAGTCACGATGTTAGTGTGGAGAATATCCCACCAGGAGGTGAAGATATGGATCTCACAACTTTGACCAGTTCAGAGGAGTTACATCACATCCTTCCCCACCCCCATTCCCTCAGTGATTTGTTCCCGGATACATAATTTCCTGCAGTTATCTCCCTAGGAAATCACGTTTGCCATCCGTATCCAGATTAAGGTCAGTGGCGGAAGAGGCAATGGTATTACGTAGAAAGAAGAAGAAAAATAATGCAGATGTAACCTTTACAATAGTTTCTCAAGAAATTAGAGTAGAAACTGACAACACAAATCTAGATTCTAAACTAACTAACTAACTAAATATCTAGCCTTCTTAAACCCGAAGGTTCATGGCTGCAGGAACACAGGCCTTCCATCTGTCCCTATCCTGAGCAAGATCTATATTCTCTTTTCCATCCCTATCGATTTCCTTTATGTCCTACTCAACGTTGTCCCTCCAACTTCGTCTTGGTCTTCCTACAGGTCTCTTACCATCAGGTTTCCCAACAAGAATACTGTAAACTCCTCTTTCCTCTCCCATTCGTGCCACATGACTTGCCCACCTAAGTCTTCTTGATTTAATTATTCTAATAATGTCTGGACATGAATACAAATTAGGTAGTTCTAAATTATATAAACTTCTCCAATCACCTGTCTCCTCATTCCATTTAGGTCAAAATATTTTTCTAAGGATCTTATTTTCAAATACTCTCAATTTATATTCTTCTTAAAATGTAAGGGACCAAGTTTCACACCCATATAATACTACAGACAAATTACTGTTTTGTACATTTTAACTTGTAACGACGTCTACCTTATTGTATGTGCCTGACGAAGTTCTGGCTCTACATTACATGGGTAATGCAAACCAACAAGAAACAAATAAACAAATAAACAAAAGGCAATCATTAATACCATATTTACCTTTTGTGCCAGGGTAAGTGCCATCAGTTGGAGACCAAGAGATTGCATAGGGTAGAACAAGTTACACACCACAGGGTTAGTTTACTATAAATGGTATAATTGCTATATAAGAGAACATGCATAAAACACTTACATTAATGCACCTTTCATTCCTACATTCTCTCTCTCACGCATACTTCGGCATTTCAACAGATATGATTAATTAATACAAACGTAGCTCGGCGTGATGTTTAAAGATAGTAACATTGATTAAAACTTTTCTTAATTTTACATTTACTTTTCCGTTTCCGGGAAACCTATGTTCCGGTAGGAGCTTAAACCTGGACGGAAAAACACTACTCCTTTATGCTGTTATAATGGAATGTTAAGTACTTTGGCTAAATGAATAACTGAAAGTTGTACGGTTTTACATGATAAAATTATCTCTGGTACGATTTAATCACCGTAATAATTTATACGTAATTAAGCGAGTTCATTAGGTGTTATGACGGGGCGAACGAAGCTTATCCATTTTTCACTTTCTATTCACGGCTTACCTTTATTTATTTATTTATTTATTTACGACTTTGTTTACATGGCGAAGTTAAGGCATTAATGCCTTCTCTTCCACTTAACCATTAATTACAGGGATCATTTTTTGCAGTAAATTGTATACAATTAAAAAATTAAAAAATATAAATGAAAAATAAAATAAAAGAAAAATAAAGTAATGAAAGTAAAATGAAAATAAAAATGAAAGCAATACAGTTTGAATACGAGCAGTCAAGCCCTGGATTAACCATTAATTACGTACATTGCTCATTATTTTTACTAACACAATGAAAAAATGTAGTTTAGAAGAAATTAAAAATAAAAGCAATACAGTTTCTACATGCACACACACACACACACACACACACATTCACACACAAGTACCTACATAGAAAGCATACTTCGTGGGCTAAATGTATAACGTATTTCTTCCTGGGAATTTAATCTAGGTCCAATTGTTTAGCATGTATAATTTTAATTGTCTTTTGAATGTTACAACTGAGGAGGAGGCTTGGATTTCGGGGGGCAGTCTGTTCCAGTGTCCTGCAGAGGTAACGGTAAACGAATTGGCGTAGAAGTTAGATCTGTGGATAGGGATGGATAACAGAGATTTTTCACGTGATCTGGTGTTGCAGGAGTGAAAGTCCGAAAGATATTGAAACCGCCCGGAAAGGTATTTTGGATCTTTTTTTTCTAGGGCTTTGTACAGTAGGACAAGGTTGTGGTAAATCCGTTTATCACTTAATTTCAGCCACTCGACCTTCGCATAATACGGTGTCAAATGTTCGGAATATTTTATGTCGAAAACGAAGCGGACACATGCGTTCTGGATTCGCTGGAGGCGTTTAGCTTGCTCGCAATTTAGGTCCGAGTAAACAGTGTCACAATAATCAATAATAGGAAAAACAAGAGATTGGACAAGTTTGGTTTTTATACGTTCGGGGAGGAAGTTTTTAAGCAGATAAAGAGAGTGTAGTGCACCGAAAGCTCTTTTACACACGGAGTTTACGTGTTCTCTCCAGGTAAGATTATTGTTTAGTGTAATTCCCAGATTTTTAACCGTGGTAGAGAGAGGCAAGTGTTTATCGTTGACCGTAAGATTAGGGAGATTTAATTCGTCAATTCTGTTCAGAATCTTTGGGGAGCCTACGAGCATACATTGGGTTTTGGTCGGGTTGACGTGCAAGCCGTGGTCTACAGACCACTTGTTGATTTTTTTCAGGTCGTTGTTTACACGTTCGGTTGCATTCAATATTTCTTGAGGAGGGAAAGAAAAGTATAATTGAAAGTCGTCGGCATAGATGTGATACCTACAGTGATTAAGCACCGACGGGAGGTCGTTAATATACAGTGTAAATAGGAGGGGGCCCAGTACGGTGCCTTGAGGGACACCACAGGGGATGCTTTTCCAGGATGATCTTCGATGTGGGTCGACGACACATTGTTGACGTCTAGACAGGTAGGAACGGAACCAGTTAACCGTAGAGTTCGAGAAGCTGAATAGGGATGATAGTTTTGTGAGTAAAATTTCGTGATCAATGGTTTGGAAAGCTTTGGTAAAATCGAGAAGAACAAGGATTGTAAGTTGTCGATTGTCCATAGCTAACCTAATATCGTCGGTTACGTTGACGAGAGCCGTGCATGTGCTGTGGTTGCTACGGAATCCAGATTGAGAGTGGTTTATTAGGTTATTTCGTGATAGGAAGTCACGGGTTTGACCACTAATAAGATGTTCTAGAGCTTTAGACAGAGCTGGGAGGATGCTTATTGGTCTAAAATTGTTTAAATTGATTTCGTTGCTTGTTTTAGGTATAGGGCGTACCTGGGCGAGTTTCCAAAGCGACGGAAATGTGTCAGAAAGCAAGGAGAAATTGAATATGTCTGTGATGGGAATAAGGACATGGTGGAGGATTTTTTTGATCATGAGAATGGAAACTTCATCTACTCCTACGGCCGACGATTTTATCTTAAGTAAAGATTTTCTAACGTGTTCCGGTGAAATCCAGGAAAAGCAAAATTTTGAAGCATTTCTGGAGTGCGTTGCGATGTTCCGAATAGTTTCACGTTTAACATTATTTTCAATAGTCGGGAGGTCACAAAAATGATTATTCAGTACATCTGGTGCAAACTTAGGAATGTAGTCGTCCTTTTTCTGTTTCCCAACACCTAGAATTTTCAACTTTTTCCATAGAACGTCCGGTTTATTTTGGTGGTTGAGCAATTCGTATGCGAATCGGCGCTTGGCTTTTCTTACCTCCTGATTGCAGCGGTTCCTCAGGATTTTATAATTTTCAAAGCTGCATGTGCTAGAGTCACCTTTTTTTACGTCATTTCTGTATTTGGTGTAAGCTCTGTCTCTCATGACCATAAGTCGACGTACGTCGTACGTCAGCCAGGGGGCGGGGGGACGTGAGACCCGTTTCTTTCTGACGGGAGCATGTTTATTGAACAGTTCAAGAATAAATGTATTTAACAGGTGAACTTGCTCGTCCACTGTCGGTAACGTGCTAATTACGTGCCACGGAACGAGTGCAGCGTCTTCGTTCAAGCGGGTTTCGTCAACGTTCTTTATGTCCCTGTAAGATATTTGTTTAGGCTTAAATTTTGGAACGCGGATGTTATATGATACGTGAATTAAATCATGATAGGAAATCCCAGGTACCGGAATTTGGCCATGGCTCGTTACGCGATTTTCGTCCGAGACCAGAATGACGTCGAGCCAGGAGTCTGAGGTGGCCGTATGGTGGGTTGGATTTAGGTGACAGATTGTAAGATTTAAGGCTGAGAACGTATCGCAGAATTGCATAGCCTCCTCTTTGGTGGTGCACAGGTCGACATTCATGTCTCCCAAAACAATTGCGTGAGAATATTTTGGTAGAAATGTTGCGATATCGTTTTCAAAGTTTTCGAGGCGAGTGGTAGGTGGTCGATAGACTACGGCAAGGAGGAGTTTCTATTGACAGACGGTAGTTTCCATAATTATATATTCGGAAGATCGGTCGTAGTCGCCGGGTGATTCCGAAAGGATTTTGGCAGGAATATCTTCGCGTAGATAAATTGCCACTCCCCCGCCCCTCTTCCCGATCCTGTCTCTTCTGAACAGACGGAAACCTGGAAGGTGCACCAGTTCACTCGTAAGACTCTCCTTCAGCCACGTTTCCGACACGAGCAGAGCATGCACGTGTTTGTTTATTTGGGCAATATTTTGGACTTCAAGGAGATGCGCGAGAATGCTTTGTGCATTGACGTGGATGACGTTGAGACTGCCCGAGGGGAGGTTCAGCTGCGGCCCAGAAGGTGGGTCGGGTCGCCCATTTGTGACACCGAGGTTGGGGAGCAAAGGTCGTTGTCGCTTGCTGGGGAAATGCAGATATTTCTTAATTGACTAAAAAAAGCCGACGTCGGTGTTGCCGGGAGGTTGCCGGCGGGCAAACAGTTTGAGGGGTTGGGAAGCGAGTTTACGGTCTGCTGCTGGGAGGGGGTAGGGGGGAGGTTAATGGCAACTGAAGAGGAGGGGGGCAGGTTTTCAAGTTCTACAGAAGCACCGGGTGGGGGCGTTGGCAGATTTACATCCACCAGAATATCAGTTTCAGCCATTGGGAATGAGAAGATAATAAATTAAAAAATTAACATTTGTCGCTACGTCTACCGAACACAAATTATTGGAAATTGGAGATTCACTTACCAAGCCAGCAGAAGTGATGTATTTAGAACCTGCAGGACACCGAAAACTGAATTCTATATACTTACGCACACATACGCACACGCACACATACACACAAACACAAACAGACACGAGCATAACGGTTAACGTAGTAACATAAATATCAATAACTAACATAATGCAGTCACAACACTAATACACAAAAATAGCTGAGTTTACGCAATAACGTGACGGAATTTGATGCGCCCTCAGTAGGCAAAATAAATGTTCTGAGTGGCTGCTTATTCCCTGCACGTCCTCTTTTTCCCCTCGCGTTCACTCCACTTTGTATAGTTCCTCCAGCGTGGTGACGGAGATCTTCCGATTGTTCTTTAGTATGACGATTCTGCCATCCTGAGTCCACACGTTCCTGGGGCCATGCTGCTCCTTGGCCTTCTGCAGCACTTGCTGCCTGGTTGCAGTCAGGGATTCGGTGATGAGAACTCTCGTTCCCTTCAGCGCCTTTTTGTTCTTCCAGATGGCGTCCCTGGTTCGGTAGCTGCAAAGCCGAAAGATGATGGGCCTCTTCCCACTTTTGACCGCATCAGCCGCTGTTCTCCTCCGGGGGCCGATGCGGTGGGAGCGCTCGATGTGGTCCAGGGTTACGTGCTGCAGGTGGAGGTGTTTGTGCAATGTCTGGAGGACAAGCTCGTCCGTGTCCTCGTTGGCCGTCTCAGGAATGCCGTGTAACAGCAGGCAGTTCCTCCTGGAATACATTTCCATGTCGTCGATCAATGTCAAGTTTCTTTCTGTGGATTTCTGGAGTTCCTGGATATCCAGCCTGACAGACTTCAGCGTGTCCACCGCCTCCCGTTTAAATTCCAGGAAGGCCGCGCTGAGATCCTGCAACGCCGCCTGGAATCCCTTCTCCGTGCTTTCAGCGGGTGGTTGCTGACCGGCGACGTCCCGAAGTTGGCTCTCGAAGGCCCGAAGCCTCTCCTCCACGCTTTCCACGCGGCTGGCAACTACGTTGATCGAAGCTTTCGGCATAATTATGCGATTTAGTGAGATTCGTAAGCTGTTAGATCGCCACCGAGGTGCTGGAAGGGATGCTTTCCTATGCTGGCACTAGTTTGTTCTGGTAGTAATGTATGAGTACTGTATGCGCCAGCGAGACTGGGGGGGAAAAATCGGGAGCTCTTACTACACGTCCGCTACTCGTCCGCCATCTTTGTCGGCTCTGATTGAAGTAATCGTGCTGGAGATTAGATGGCTTCTGTGCGGTATGGTTGGATCCCAGCATCTTCAAGGAAGGCAAGGGAGGTCGAACGCCCCCCAGCGGGGCCTTTCGCTGTCTCTACTCCATCGTGTTGATAAACAATCCCGTGTGAACTATACACAACACGGATCGGTCCGACACAAGAGGCGGGTACTTTTACGCGGGCGGTTCCCGAGAGGTTGTCAACGATAAACTGTCAAAGGTAAACTGTGTCTTCCGCTTTTCCGTTTGTCTATTTATCTGTTATTCAAATTGTTCGTTAAGATACCCTCTCTGTATAAGCCTCTTTAAATCGTACTCAAACCGTGGCATCCTACCCTTCTATCTTTGCCCGTGTAATTTGAGTTCATTGACCTATCTCCAGCGGCTCCTCGGAGGGAGCCGGACCCATTGTATCCTGCACGGTAGCTTCGAAGAGAGCGCAGGGGAGTCTGTACTATTGTCATCAACTCTCGCTGTTTAACCTTTAATATCTCCTTTAATTCACCTCCTATCATATTTTGCTTCTGGGATTTTGCCGATTAGAATCTGATACTGGGCTGTCTTAAATTTCAATCGAATCTGATCATTGGTTCCAAAGTTGTATTTTTATGTTGTTTTTTTACCCGAGGATCGGCCTCTTCGCTCGGGAAATCGGCCTGTCCTCCGTACTCCACAGCGCACCTCTCGGTGACCAGCCACAATTCAATGCTTTTTATTGCTTATTACGGTGATTAATCTATTTACCTGGTAGTTAGCAAGATTTGATCGTTATAAACTTTTAGTTTCTTAGATATTAAACGAGAAAACAAAAGTTTATGAAGAGAGAAGTAACATGCATTTCCTGAATTAAGCCTACTTTTTTTTTTACTCTTTAGTATAATTTTCATTTTTCAATATTACTCCTAAGTATTTGAATTTGGAAACTGGTTCAAATGAGGTGTTATAAATAATTAGATTTTGATTATTACCTAACACTTGGTTTCGGCCTCTAAGTTAGTTAGTTTTCTCTTTTCTTCCAAACCTATCTGTTTAGCAGTTTTGAAAAATATTTTAGCATTATTCTTAATTGTATTTATATCATTCCCCAGTAAGTCTACATCATCTGCATATGCTAATAACTGAGTCACACCGTTTAATTTTAGTCCTTCTTTAGTTTCTTTTACCTTCCTAACAGCATATTCTAAGGCAAAATTAAAGAGCAATGGAGATTATGCATCTCCTTGTTTTAACCCATCATGATTGCAAATTTGTCAGACACATTAATACCCACACGAATTTTACTTTCTGTTTCAGTGGTGCATACTTTTATCATATTAATAAGCTTCTCAGGTATTCCAAACTCGACTAATATATTATATAATTTATCTCTTTTGACCGAATCATATGCTTTTTTGAAATCATTGAATAGCTGATGGACGTTTTGATTATATTCCCATTTTTTCTCAAGTGTCTGTCTGATGTGAAAAATTTGATCTGTAGTTGATCAATTCCCCCCTCCCCCAAACCTTAGGTACCTTCGAGATACCTTAGTGAATCTGCTATGGATTGTTACAAACTCCTAATTTGCCTGTTCCAGTGGTGTCGCAAATGTACAGAGGCATGCGTGTAGCGTCTCATCAGGTGCTTAAAATCGTGGCAAGACACCCGGTAGTTCGTTGGCCTGGGGTGTGGAAAAATATACACGCAAGGCATCTCCCATCAAGAATACGATCGACGTGGTTCGTTATAGTGCACCAAATACTGCTGACTCGAGTGAAACTTCATGACTTGCACATGGATGAATCGTCATTACGTTTAATTTGACACATGCCTGAAAGTTTAGTGTATATTCTTAGTGAATGCCAAATAACTGCTGCGTCATGGAAATATGCAGTAAAACTCGTTGGTGCAATCTGTTGTACAATTGAGAAGAATATTTCAATTGATCATCTTTTGTTTACAAACTTTAATTATTATCCAAGACAGAAACAGAACAGTGTACAGTGGTTACTGGGACACTATGTGTGGTTTGCCTCCACTTATCAGAACCCTGACTTTCACGCAAAATTTTTGCATTATTTACGGCAAACTTCTCAAAGGATGTCAGTAAACAAATATAACAATTTAAATGCTAATTTCTTAAATGTGCTGCATCCTAGTATGTAATAACCTGTAATATAATCATGAAATAAAAAAAAGTGGTAGAACAATGGCACGGAATGCCATATACCCGGGTTCGAGTCCTGGTCGAGCGTGCATTTTTCGCTGACAGTTCTACGTAATTATTTATTGTTTCAAACAGTTTTAAATAACAGCACACAAACACACACATTACATTGTGCCGTTAAGGGATAGTTATTGTGGAGGTATTGCTGAACCATACTCATGAGTTATAGTAATATTACTTAGAATAAGAAGCACGCATTATATGAATGTTTTCTACGAAAACATGCAAAGTTAATCAGAACAACTGAAAGGTACTGCAGTATATATATATATATATACTATATATATATATATATATATATATATATATATATATATAAAACTATATATCTTCACTTATTGGTTATACCGTTTGAAATGCACTGGTGGTCGTTAAAAATCAAAAGTTACTAGGTAAACATAAAATATAAAAACAAATGGCTACAATATTGCAAAAATTTAATAAATAGCATTGTTTCCTGGTCCGCAGTATATTATTTTCTGCTGGTTACCCAGTCGAGTTCGCATGCGGTTTCTTCTAGCAGGCTTGAGTTACAAGGTTCCAACTAAGTCCATCCTTAGACAAATGCAGTATTTTAGTTTGTTTGAGTTTGAGCTTTCGTTTTATGTCCACTTTATACACAGATAAGCTAATCCGTACTGGACTTACAGTTTAATGTAGAATCTGAACCATTATGTGTCTCAACCGGGTATCGAAGTCAAGCTACATTCATTACAAGGCGACGACGTTACCCTTATAACCCTCTGCCCACAAATGTACTAAATGTACTGGTAACATTGAACTGACGTCATGCCTGTATTTGATTGGCTGGTATGCACGGAGCCTTTAGGAGGAAGCGAGCACGCTTTGTCTTGAGGCATCGGTCACGGGGGAAAGAGCGGAGTAGCTCGGTCTAACGACATGAATGGTGAGTGTGGCGATATGATGGGGAATTACGTAGATGGTGGTTCCTTTAAGTTATATAGTTTATTTGTTTATTTATTGATTTATATTAGGATTGGTTATTCTAAATTTCTTACAAAATTAATATTAGCTTGGGTAATGAGGAACTATTCTTAGAATTCTCGGTCATATGGAAGCATTCACTATATACGCATTGCCCCCTAATTATAATTAGCCAACAATGGTTTTGTTAAAAGTAAAATTTCAATGGTTCTTTTTGTTTTGCCACATGCTGATTCCGAAAATGAAGTCAGAAATTGTCAATCACCCACCATTTTTTTGTAACAATAAAAATATAATTCTGCATTATTATTGCAGCATGCAGTCCATAATAAGCTGATTGGTAGGCAATATTTTTATGTCTTTGCTCCAACAATACACTAGTAACTTTAGGCCATTGATGTATGCATGAATGACAGCAATTAAACTTGTTAAACAATCCAACTGAAAAATTTGACAACAATTAACTTTTCAACACAATGCTGTGATTTAACTGTTATGTCTACTTCTCATATCAGTAGCAAGTTATCTGGAGGAACGAAGCTGTTCCTGAGTGTTCTTCAGTTCCAGTGAGTGTTTTGAAGCAGACAGAATCATGTCAAGTTGTTACGTAAACGACAGGAACAATTTCTGTTATATCTGTGGTGAGCTGACCTTAAAAGCAAATAAGAGGACATTTACTCCTCGTGTAAGAAGAGCTTATGAATGTTACTTTGACAATAAGATAGACGATTTTTGATTGATTGATTGATTAAGTTTATTTTACTCCGCATATTGTGTCTCTTGGCTAATTTGCAAAGATGGTATGAGTGATGAAATGATGAAACTGATGATTGGACATTCACAAACAACCAAGCCCGAGCGGGATTCGAACACGAGACCGTTGGCGTCGTAGCGTGATGTGATAACCACTCGGCCACAGCGTCCGGTGTAACGGGGAATTTGGACACCGTAGAAAAGTGACTGTACAATCACTTTTCTACGGAGAAAAATGACTGCCCTTTTCAGTTCCCGTCAATTAAGCAGGGGGTAAAATATCCCCGTAAAAAATGACTGCCTTTCAATTCTCACTTAAAAAGGGGTTACAATTTCCCGTAGAAAAGTGACTGCCCCCTTAAATCCTACTTATATTAGGAGGGGGTACAATTTCCCCGTAGAAAAGTGACTGCCCCCTTAAATCCTGCTTATATTAGGAGGGGGTACAATTTCCCCGCACAAAAGTGGCTGCCCCCTTAAATCCCGCTTATATTAGGAGGGGTTACAATTTCCCCGTAGAAAAGTGACTGTCCCTTAAGTCAGCCTACATTAGGAAGGGGTACAATTTCCCCGTAGAAAAGTGACTGCCCCTTAAACCCTGCTTATATTAGCAGGGGGTATAATTTCCCCGTAGAAAAGTGACTGCCCCCTTAAATCCTGCTTATATTAGAAGGGGGTACAATTTCCCCGTAGAAAAGTGACTGCCCCTTAAATCCTGCTTATATTAGGAGGGGGTACAATTTCCCCGCACAAAAGTGGCTGCCCCCTTAAATCCCGCTTATATTAGGAGGGGTTACAATTTCCCGAAGAAAAGTGACTGTCCCTTAAGTCAGCCTACATTAGGAAGGGGTACAATTTCCGCGTAGAAAAGTGACTGCCCCTTAAAACCCTGCTTATATTAGCAGGGGGTATAATTTCCCCGTAGAAAAGTGACTGCTCCCTTAAATCCTGCTTATATTAGTAGGGGGTATAATTTTCCCGTAGAAAAGTGACTGCCCCATTAAATCCTGCTTATATTAGGAGGGGGTACAAATTCACGTAGAAAAGTGACTGCCCCTTAAATCCTGTTTATATTAGGAGGGGGTGTAATTTCCCCGTAAAATAGTGACCGCCCCCTTAAATCCTGCTTATATTAGGAGGGGGTACAAATTCCCCGTAGAAAAGTGACTGCCCCTTAAATCCTGTTTATATTAGGAGGGGGTGTAATTTCCCCGTAGAATAGTGACCGCCCCCTTAAATCCTGCTTATATTAGAAGGGGGTACAAATTCCCGTAGAAAAGTGACTGCCCCTTAAATCCTGTTTATATTAGGAGGGGGTGTAATTTCCCCGTAGAATAGTGACCGCCCCCTTAAATCCTGCTTATATTAGGAGGGGGTACAATTTCCTCGTAGAAAAGTGAATGCCCCTTTAAATCCTGCTTATATTAGCAGGGGGTACAAATTCCCCGTAGAAAAGTGACTGCCCCTTAAATCCTGTTTATATTAGGAGGGGGTGTAATTTCCCCGTAGAATAGTGACCGCCCCCTTAAATCCTGCTTATATTAGGAGGGGGTACAATTTCCCCGTAGGAAAGTGTATGCCCCTTTAAATCCTGCTTATATTAGCAGGGGGTTCAAATTCCCCGTAGAAAAGTGACTGCCCCTTAAATCCTGCTTATATTATGGAGGGGGTATAATTTCCCCGTAGAAAAGTGACTGCCCCCTTAAATCCTGCTTATATTAGGAGGGGGTACAAATTCCCCGCAGAAAAGTGACTGCCCTCTTAAATCCTTATTATATTGGGAGATGGTACTAATTTTAACGTAGAAATGTGACTGCCCTCCTAAATCCTGCATATATAAGAAAGGGGTAGAAATTTCCTGTAGAAAAGTGACTGCCCCATTAAATACTGCTTATATTAGGACGGGGTACAAATTCCCCGTAGAAAAGTGACTGCCCCGTTAAATCATGCTTATATTAGGAGGGGGTACAAATTCCCCGTAGAAGAGTGACTGCCCCTTAAATCCTGTTTATATTAGGAGGGGGTATAATTTCCCCGTAGAAAAGTGACTGCCCCCTCAAATCCTTATTATATTAGGAGGGGGTACAAATTCGCCGTAGAATAGTGACTGCCCTCTTAAATCCTGCTTATATTAGGAGGGGGTACACATTCCCCGTAGAAGAGTGACTGCCCCCTTAAATCCTGCTTATATAAGGAGGGGGTACACATTCCCCGTAGAAAAGTGACTGCCCCTTAAATCCTGCTTATATTAGGGGGGGGTATAATTTCCCCGTAGAAAAGTGACTGCCCCCTTAAATCCTGCTTATATTAGGAGGGGGTACAAATTGCCCGCAGAAAAGTGACTGCCCCCTTAAATCCTTATTACATTGGGAGATGGTACGAATTTTAACGTAGAAATGTGACTGCCCTCCTAAATCCTGCTTATATAAGAAGGGGGTAGAAATTTCCTGTAGAAAAGTGACTGCCCCATTAAATCCTGCTTATATTAGGACGGGGTACAAATTCCACGTAGAAAAGTGACTGCCCCGTTAAATCTTGCTTATATTAGGAGGGGGTACAAATTCGCCTTAGAAAATTGTACCCTCTCCTAATATAAGCAGGATTTAAGGGGTCTGTCACTTTTCTACGGGGAAATTGTACCCCCTCCTCATATAAGCAGGATTTAAGGGGGCAGTCACTTTTCTACGGGGAAATTGTACCCCCTCCTAATATAAGCAGGATTTAATAGGGCAGTCACTTTTCTACGGGGAAATTGTACCCCCTCCTGATATAAGCAGGATTTAAGGTGGCAGCCACTTTTCTACGAGGAAATTGTACACCCTCCTAATATATGCAGGATTTAAGGGGGCAGTCACTTTTCTACGGGGAAATTGTACCCCTCCTAATATAAGCAGGATTTAAGGGGGCAGTCACTTTTCTACGGGGAAATTGTACCCCCTCCTAATATAAGCAGGATTTAAGGGGGCAGTCACTTTTCTACGGGGAAATTGTACCCCCTCCTAATATAAGCAGGATTTAAGGGGGCAGTCACTTTTCTACGGGGAAATTGTACCCCCTCATAATATAAGCAGGATTTAATGGGGCAGTCACTTTTCTACGGGGAAATTATACCCCCTCCCTAATATAAGCAGGATTTAAGGGGCAGTCACTTTTCTACGGGGAATTTGAACCCAATGTTAATATAAGCAGGATTTAAGGGGCAGTCACTTTTCTACGGGGAAATTGTACCCCCTTCTAATATAAGCAGGATTTAAGGTGGCAGCCACTTTTCTACGAGGAAATTAATCAGCTTCCTAATATAAGCAGGATTTAAGGGGGCAGTCACTTTTCTACGGAGAAATTGTACCCCCTCCTAATATAAGCAGGATTTAAGGGGGCAGTCACTTTTCTACGGAGTAATTGTACCCCCTCCTAATATAAGCAGGATTTAAGGGGGCAGTCACTTTTCTACGGGGAAATTGTACCCCCTCATAATATAAGCAGGATTTAAGGGGGCAGTCACTTTTCTACGGGGAAATTCTACCCCCTCCTAATATAGGCAGGATTTAAGGGGGCAGTCACTTTTCTACGGGGAAATTGTACACCCTCCTAATATAAGCAGGATTTAAGGGGTCAGTCATTTTCCGACGGGGAAATTGTAACCCCTCCTAATATAAGAAGGATTAAAGGGGGCAGTCACTTTTCTACGGGGAAATTAAACCCCCTCCTAATAAAAGCAGGATTTAAGGGGCAGTCACTTTTCTACGGGGAAATTGTACCCCTTCTAAAATATGCAGGATTTAAGGTGGCAGCCACTTTTCTACGAGGAAATTGTACACCATCCTAATATATGCAGGATTTAAGGGGGAGTCACTTTTCTACGGGGAAATTTTACCCCCTCCTAATATAAGCGGGATCTAAGGGGGCAGTCACTTTTCCACGGGGAAATTGTACCCCCTCCTAATATAAGAAGGATTTAAAAGGGCAGTCACTTTTCTACGGGGAAATTATACCCCCTCCTAATATAAGCAGGATTTAAGGGGGCAGTCACTTTTCTACGGGGAAATTGTACCCCCTCCTAATATAAGCAGGATTTAAGGGGGCAGTCACTTTTCTACGGGAAATTGTACCCCCTCCTAATATAAGAAGGATTTAAGGGGGCAGTCACTTTTCTACGGGGAAATTATACCCCTCCTAATGTAAGCAGGATTTAAGGGGGCAGTCACTTTTCTACGAGGAAATTGTACACCCTCCTAATATATGCAGGATTTAAGGGGGCAGTCACTTTTCTACGGGGAAATTATACCCCCTACTAATATAAGCAGGATTTAAGGGGCAGTCACTTTTCTACGGGTAAATTGTACCCCCTCCTAATATAAGAACGATTTAAAAGGGCAGTCACTTTTCTACGGGGAAATTATACCCCCTTCTAATATAAGCAGGATTTAAGGGGGCAGTCACTTTTCTACGGGGAAATTGTACCCCCTACTAATATAGGCAGGATTTAAGGGGGCAGTCACTTTTCTGCGGGGAAATTGTACCCCTCCTAATATAAGAAGGATTTAAGGGGGCAGTCACTTTTCTACGGGGAAATTATACCCCCTCCTAATATAAGCAGGATTTAAGTGGCAGTCACTTTTCTACGAGGAAATTGTACACGCTTCTAATATATGCAGGATTTAAGGGGGCAGTCACTTTTCTACGGGGAAATTGTACGCCCTCCTAATATAAGCAGGATTTAAGAGGGCAGTCACTTTTCAACGGGGAAATTGTACCCCCTCCTGATATAAGCAGGATTTAAGGTGGCAGCCACTTTTCTACGGGGAAATTGTACCCCCTCCTGATATAAGCAGGATTTAAGGTGGCAGCCACTTTTCTACGAGGAAATTGTACACCCTCCTAATATATGCAGGATTTAAGGGGGCAGTCACTTTTCTACGGGGAAATTGTACCCCCTCCTAATATAAGCAGGATTTAAGGTGGCAGTCACTTTTCTACGGGGATATTGTACCCCCTCCTAATATAAGCAGGATTTAAGGGGGCAGTCACTTTTCTACGGGGAAATTGTACCCCCTCCTAATATAAGCAGGATTTAAGGGGGCAGTCACTTTTCTACGGGGAAATTGTACCCCCTCATAATATAAGCAGGATTTAATGGGGCAGTCACTTTTCTACGGGGAAATTATACCCCCTCCCTAATATAAGCAGGATTTAAGGGGCAGTCACTTTTCTACGGGGAAATTGTACCCCCTTCTAATATAAGCAGGATTTAAGGTGGCAGCCACTTTTCTACGAGGAAATTGTACAGCCTCCTAATATAAGCAGGATTTAAGGGGGCAGTCACTTTTCTACGGAGAAATTGTACTCCCTCCTAATATAAGCAGGATTTAAGGGGGCAGTCACTTTTCTACGTTGAAATTGTACCCCCTCATAATATAAGCAGGATTTAAGGGGGCAGTCACTTTTCTACGGGGAAAATGTACCCCCTACTAATATAAGCACGATTTAAGGGGGCAGTCACTTTTCTACGGGGAAATTGTACCCCCTCCTAATATAAGCAGGATTTAAGGGGGCAGTCACTTTTCTACGGGGAAATGGTACCCCCTCCTAATATGAGCAGGATATAAGGGGGCAGTCACTTTTCTACGGGGAAATTGTACCCCCTTCTAATATAAGCAGGATCTAGGGGGGCAGTCACTTTTCTACGGGGAAATTCTACCCCCTCCTAATATAGGCAGGATTTAATCGGGCAGTCACTTTTCTACGGGGAAATTGTACACCCTCCTAATATAAGCAGGATTTAAGGGGTCAGTCATTTTCCGACGGGGAAATTGTAACCCCTCCTAATATAAGAAGGATTAAAGGGGGCAGTCACTTTTCTACGGGGAAATTATACCCCCTCCTAATAAAAGCAGGATTTAAGGGGCAGTCACTTTTCTACGGGGAAATTGTACCCCTTTTAAAATAAGGAGGATTTAAGGTGGCAGCCACTTTTCTACGAGGAAATTGTACACCATCCTAATATATGCAGGATTTAAGGGGGAGTCACTTTTCTACGGGGAAATTTTACCCCCTCCTAATATAAGCGGGATTTAAGGGGGCAGTCACTTTTCCACGGGGAAATTGTACCCCCTCCTAATATAAGAAGGATTTAAAAAGGCAGTCACTTTTCTACGGGGAAATTAAACCCCCTCCTAATATAAGCAGGATTTAACGGAGCAGTCACTTTTCTACGGGGAAATTGTACCCCCTCCTAATATAAGCAGGATTTAAGGGGGCAGTCACTTCTCTACGGGAAATTGTACCCCCTCCTAATATAAGAAGGATTTAAGGGGGCAGTCACTTTTCTACGGGGAAATTATACCCCCTCCTAATGTAAGCAGGATTTAAGGGGGCAGTCACTTTTCTACGAGGAAATTGTACACCCTCCTAATATATGCAGGATTTAAGGGGGCAGTCACTTTTCTACGGGGAAATTATACCCCCCACTAATATAAGCAGGATTTAAGGGGCAGTCACTTTTCTACGGGTAAATTGTACCCCCTCCTAATATAAGAACGATTTAAAAGGGCAGTCACTTTTCTACGGGGAAATTATACCCCCTTCTAATATAAGCAGGATTTAAGGGGGCAGTCACTTTTCTACGGGGAAATTGTACCCCCTCCTAATATGAGCAGGATTTAAGGGGGCAGTCACTTTTCTACTGGGAAATTGTACCCCTCCTAATATAAGAAGGATTTAAGGGGGCAGTCACTTTTCTACGGGGAAATTATACCCCCTCCTAATATAAGCAGGATTTAAGTGGCAGTCACTTTTCTACGAGGAAATTGTACACGCTCCTAATATATGCAGGATTTAAGGGGGCAGTCACTTTTCTACGGGGAAATTATACCCCCTCCTAATATAAGCAGGATTTAAGGGGCAGTCACTTTTCTACGGTGAAATTGTACCCCCTCCTAATATAAGCAGGATTTAAAGGGGCATTCAGTTTTCTTCGGGGAAATTGTACCCCCTCCTAATATAAGCAGGATTTAAGGGGGCAGTCACTTCTCTACGGGGAAATTGTACCCCCTCCTAATATAAGCAGGATTTAATGGGGCAGTCACTTTTCTACGGGGTAATTGTACCCCCTCCTAATATAAGCAGGATTTAAGGGGGCAGTCACTTTTCTACGGGGAAATTGTACCCCCTCCTAATATAAGCTGGATTTATGGGGGAAATCACTTGTCTACGGGGAAATTGTACCCCCATTTAATATAAGCAGGATTTAAGGTGGCAGCCACTTTTCTACAAGGAAATTGTACCCCCTCCTAATATAAGCAGGATTTAAGGGGGCAGTCACTTTTCTACGGGGAAATTGTACCCCCTCCTGATATAAGCAGGATTTAAAGGGGCATTCACTTTTCTACAAGGAAATTATACACCCTCCTAATATAAGCAGGATTTAAGGGGGCAGTCACTTTTCTACGGGGAAATTGTACCCCTTCGTAATATAAGCAGGATTTAAGGGGGCATTCACTTTTCTACAAGGAAATTGTACCCCCTCCTAATATAAGAAGGATTTAAGGGGGCAGTCACTTTTCGACGGGGAAATTGTACCCCCTTCTAATATAAGCAGGATTTAAGGTGGCAGCCACTTATCTTCAAGGAAACTGTACCCCCTCCTAATATAAGCAGGAATTATAGGGTGCAGTCACTTTTCGACGGGGAAATTGTACCCCCTTCTATTATAAGCAGGATATAAGGTGGCAGCCAATTTTCTACAAGGAAATTATACCCCTCCTAATATAAGCAGGATTTAAGGGGGCAGTCGCTTTTCTACGGGGAAATTGTACCCCCTCCTAATACAAGCAGGATTTAAAGGGGCATACACTTTTCTACGGGGAAATTGTACCCCCTCCTAATATAAGCAGGATTTAAGTGGGCAGTCACTTTTCTACGGGGAAATTGTACCCCCTCCTAATATAAGCAAGATTTAAAGGGGCAGTCACTTTTCTACGGCGAAATTGTACCTCCTCCTAATATAAGCAGGATTTAAAGGGGCATTCATTTTCTACGGGGAAATTGTACCCCCTCCTAATATAAGCAGAATTTAAGGGGGGCAGTCACCTTTCTACGGGGAAATTGTACCCCCTCCTAATATAAGCAGGATTTAAGGGGGCAGTCACTTTTCTACGGGTAAATTGTACCCCTCCTAATATAAGCAGGATATAAAGGGGCATTCACTTTTCTACGGGGAAATTGTACCCCATCTTAAAATAAGTAGGATTTAAGGGGGCAGTCACTTTTCTACGGGCAAGTTGTACCCCCTCCTAATATAAGCAGGATTTAAGGGGGCAGTCACTTTTCTACGGGTAAATTGTACCCCTCCTAATATAAGCAGGATATAAAGGGGCATTCACTTTTCTACGGGGAAATTGTACCCCCTCCTAATATAAGCAAGATTTAAAGGGGCAGTCACTTTTCTACTGGGAAGTTGTACCCCCTCCTAATATAAGCAGGTTTTAAAGGGGCATTCACTTTTCTACGGGGAAATTGTACCCCCTCCTAATATAAGCAGAATTTAAGGGGGCAGTCACTTTTATACGGGGAAATTGTACCCCCTCCTAATATAAGCAGGATTTAAGGGGGCAGTCAGTTTTCTACTGGGAAATTGTACCCCCTCCTAATATAAGCAGGATTTAGGGGGGCAGTCACTTTTCTACGGGCAAATTGTACCCCCTCCTAATATAAGAAGGATTTAAGGGGGCAGTCACTTTTCTACGGGGAATTTATACCCCCTCCTAATATAAGCAGGATTTAAGGGGGCTGTCACTTTTCTACGAGGAAATTGTACACCCTCCTAATATATGCAGGATGTAAGGGGGAAGTCACTTTTCTACGGGGAAATTAAACCCCCTCCTAATATAAGCAGGATTTAAGGGGGCAGTCACTTTTCTACGGGGAAATTGTACCCCCTCCTAATATAAGCAGGATTTAGGGGGGCAGTCACTTTTCTACGGGCAAATTGTACCCCCTCCTAATATAAGAAGGATTTAAGGGGCAGTCACTTTTCTACGGGGAAATTATACCCCCTCCTAATATAAGCAGGATTTAAGGGGGCAGTCACTTTTCTACGGGGAAATTGTACACCCTCCTAATATAAGCAGGATTTAAGGGGGCAGTCACTTTCCGACGGGGAAATTGTACCCCCTCCTAATATAAGAAGGATTTAAGGGGGCAGTCACTATTCTACGGGGAAATTATACCCCTTCCTAATAAAAGCAGGATTTAAGGGGCAGTCACTTTTCTACGGGGAAATTGTACCCCCTTCAAATATAAGCAGGATTTAAGGTGGCAGCCACTTCTCTACGAGGAAATTGTACACCCTCCTAATATATGCAGGATTTAATGGGGCAGTCACTTTTCTACGGGGAAATTGTACCCCCTCCTAATATAAGAAGGATTTAAGGGGGCAGTCACTTTTCTACGGGGAAATTATACCCCCTCCTAATATAAGCAGGATTTAAGGGGGCAGTCACTTTTCTACGGGGAAATTGTACCCCCTCCTAATATAAGAAGGATTTAAGGGGGCAGTCACTTTTCTACGGGGAATTTATACCCCTCCTAATATAAGCAGGATTTAAGGGGGCTGTCACTTTTCTACGAGGAAATTGTACACACTCCTAATATATGCAGGATTTAAGGGGGCAGTCACTTTTCTACGGGGAAATTAAACCCCCTCCTAATATAAGCAGGATTTAAGGGGCAGTCACTTTACTATGGGGAAATTGTACCCCCTCCTAATATAAGAAGGATTTAAAAGGGCAGTCACTTTTCTACGGGGAAATTATTCCCCCTCCTAATATAAGCAGGATTTAAGGGGGCAGTCACTTTTCTTCGGGGGAAATTGTACCCCCTCCTAATATAAGCAGGATTTAAGGGGGCAGTCACTTTTCTACGGGGAAATTGTACACCATCCTAATATAAGAAGGATTTAAGGGGGCAGTCACTTTTCTACGGGGAAATTATACCCCCTCCTAATATAAGCAGGATTTAAGGGGGCAGTCACTTTTCTACGAGGAAATTGCACACCCTCCTAATATATGCAGGATATAAGGGGGCCGTCACTTTTCTACGGGGAAATTATACCCCCTCATAATATAAGCAGGATTTAAGGGGGCAGTCACTTTTCTACGGGGAAATTGTACCCCCTCCTAATATAAGAAGGATTTAAGGGAGCAGTCGCTTTTCTACGGGGAAATTGTACCCCCTCCTAATATAAGCAGGATTTAAAGGGGCATTCCCTTTTCTACGGGGAAATTGTACCCCCTCCTAATATAAGCAGGATTTAAGGGGGCAGTCTCTTTTCTACGGGGAAATTGTACCCCCTCCTAATATAAGCAGGATTTAAGGGGGCAGTCACTTTTCTACAGGGAAATTGTACCCCCTCCTAATATAAGCAGGATTTAAGGGGGCAGACACTTTTCTACGGGGAAATTGTACCCCCTCCTAATATAAGCAGGATTTATGGGAGAAATCACTTGTCTACATGGAAATTGTACCCCCTCCTAATATAAGCAGGAATTAAGGGGGCAGTCTCTTTTCTACGGGGAAATTATACCCCCTCCTAATATAAGCAGGATTTAAGGGGCAGTCACCTTTCTACGGGGAAATTGTACACCCTCCTAATATAAGCAAGATTTAAGGGGGCAGTCACTTTCCGACGGGGAAATTGTACCCCCCCTTATATAAGAAGGATTTAAGGGGGCAGTCACTATTCTACGGGGAAATTATACCCCTTCCTAATAAAAGCAGGATTTAAGGGGCCGTCACTTTTCTACGGGGAAATTGTACCCCCTTCTAATATAAGCAGGATTTAAGGTGGCAGCCACTTTTCTACGAGGAAATTGTACACTCTCCTAATATATGCAGGATTTAAGGGGGCAGTCACTTTTCTACGAGGAAATTGTACCCCCTCCTAATATAAGAAGGATTTAAGGGGGCAGTCACTTTTCTACGGGGAAATTATACCCCCTCCTAATATAAGCAGGATTTAAGGGGGCAGTCACTTTTCCACGGGGAAATTGTACCCCCTCCTAATATAAGAAAGATTTAAGGGGGCAGTCACTTTTCTACGGGGAATTTATACCCCCTCCTAATATAAGCAGGATTTAAGGGGGCTGTCACTTTTCTACGAGGAAATTGTACACCCTCCTAATATATGCAGGATTTAAGGGGGCAGTCATTTTTCTACGGGGAAATTAAACCCCCTCCTAATATAAGCAGGATTTAAGGGGCAGTCACTTTACTACGGGGAAATTGTACCCCCTCCTAATATAAGAAGGATTTTAAAGGGCAGTCACTTTTCTACGGGGAAATTATACCCCCTCCTAATATAAGCAGGATTTAAGGGGGCAGTCACTTTTCTACGGGGAAATTGTACCCCCTCCTGATATAAGCAGGATTTAAGGGGGCAGTCACTTTTCTACGGGGAAATTGTACCCCCTCCTAATATAAGAAGGATTTAAGGGGGCAGTCACTTTTCTACGGGGAAATTATACCCCTCCGAATATAAGCAGGATTTAAGGGGGCAGTCACTTTTCTACGAGGAAATTGTACAGCCTCCTAATATATGCAGGATTTAATGGGGCAGTCACTTTTCTACGGGGAAATTATACCCCCTCATAATATAAGCAGGATTTAAGGGGGCAGTCACTTTTCTACAAGGAAATTGTACCCCCTCCTAATATAAGAAGGATTTAAGGGAGCAGTCACTTTTCTACGGGGAAATTGTACCCCCTCCTAATATAAGCAGGATTTAAAGGGGCATTCACTTTTCTACGGGGAAATTGTACCCCCTCCTAATATAAGCAGGATTTAAGAGGGCAGTCTCTTTTCTACGGGGAAATTGTACCCCCTCCTAATATAAGCAGGATTTAAGGGGGCAGTCACTTTTCTACGGGGAAATTGTACCCCCTCCTAATATAAGCAGGATTTAAAGGGGCATTCACTTTTCTACGGGGAAATTGTACCCCCTCCTAATATAAGCAGGATTTAAGGGGGCAGTCTCTTTTCTACGGGGAAATTGTACCCCCTCCTAATATAAGAAGGATTTAAGGGGGCAGTCACTTTTCTACGGGGAAATTATACCCCCTCCTAATATAAGCAGGATTTAAGGGGGCAGTCACTTTTCGACGGAGAAATTGTACCAACTTCTAATATAAGCAGGATTTAAGGTGGCAGACACTTTTCTACAAGGAAATTGTACCCCCTCCTAATATAAGCAGGATTTAAGGGGGCAGTCACTTTTCTACGTGGAAATTGTACCCCCTCCTAATATAAGCAGGATTTAATGGGCATTCACTTTTCTTCAAGGAAATTATACCCCCTCCTAATATAAGCAGGATTTAAGGGGGCAGTAACTTTTCTACGTGGAAATTGTACCCCCTCCTAATATAAGCAGGATTTAAAGGGGCATTCACTTTTCTACAAGGAAATTGAACCCCATCCTAATATAAGAAGGATTTAAGGGGGCAGTCACTTTTCGACGGGGAAATTGTACCCCCTTCTAATATAAGCAGGATTTAAGGTGGACCACTTTTCTACAAGTAAATTGTACCCCCTCCTAATATAAGCAGGATTTAAGGGGGCAGTCACTTTTCGACTTGGAAATTGTACCCCCTTCTAATATAAGCAGGATTTAAGGTGGCAGCCACTTTTCTACAAGGAAATTATACCCCCTCCTAATATAAGCAGGATATAAGGGGGCAGTCACTTTTCTACGGGGAAATTGTACCCCCCCCTAATATAAGCAGGATTTAAAGGGGCATTCACTTTCTACGGGGAAATTGTACCCCCTCCTAATATAAGCAGGATTTAAGGGGGCAGTCACTTTTTTCTACGGGGAAATTGTACCCCCTCCTAATATAAGCAAGATTTAAATGTGCTGTCACTTTTCTACGGGGAAATTTTACCGCCTCCTAATATAAGCAGGATTTAAAACTGGCATTCTCTTTTCTTCGGGGAAATTGTACCCCCTCCTAATATAAGCAGAATTTAAGGGGGCAGTCACTTTTCTACGTGGAAATTGTACCCTCTCCTAATATAAGCAGGATTTAAGGGGGCAGTCACTTTTCTACGAGGAAATTGTACCCCCTCCTAATATAAGCAGGATTTAAGGGGGCAGTCACTTTTCTACGGGGAAATTGTACCCCCTCCTAATATAAGCTGGATTTAAGGGGCAGTCACAATTCTACGGGGAAATTGTACCCCCTCCTAAAATAAGCAGGATTTAATGGGGCAATCACTTTTCTACGGGGAAATTGTACCCCCTCCTAATATAAGCAGGATTTGAGGGGGCAGTCACTTTTCGACGGGGAAATTGTACCCCCTCCTAATATAAGCAGGATTTAGTGGGGCAGTCACTTTTCTACGGGGAAATTGTACCCTCTCCTAATATATGAACGATTTAAGGGGGAAGTCACTTTTCTACGAGGAAATTGTACACCCTCTTAATATATGCAGGATTTAAGGGGGCAGCCACTTTTGTACTGGGAAATTGTACCCCCTCCTAATATATGCATGATTTAAGAGGGCAGTTACTCTTCTACGGGGAAATTGTACCCCCTCCTAATATAAGCAGGATTTAAGGGGGCAGTCACTTTTCTACGAGGAAATTGTACAACCTCTTAATATATGCAGGATTTAGGGGGGCAGTCACTCTTCTACGGGGAAATTGTACCCCCTCCTAATATAAGCAGGATTTAAGGGGGCAGTCACTTTTCTACGGGGAAATTGTACCCCCTCCTAATATAAGCTGGATTTAAGGGGGCAGTCACTTTTCTACGGGGAAATTGTACTCCCTCCTAATATAAGCTGGATTTATTGTGGAAATCACTTGTCTACGGGGAAATTGTACCCCCTCCTAATATAACCAGGATTTAAGGGGGCAGTCACTTTTCTACGGGGAAATTGTACCCCCTCCTAATATAAACAGGTTTTAAGGGGCAGTTACTTTTCTACGGGGAAATTGTATCCCCTCCTAATATAAGAAGGATTTAAGGGGGCCTCACTTTTCTACGGGAAATTATACCCCCTCCTAATATAAGCAGGATTTAAGTGGGCAGTCACTTTTCAACGGGGAAATTATACCCCCTCCTAATATAAGCAGGATTTAAGGGGGCAGTCACTTTTCGACGGGGAAATTGTACCCCCATCTAATATAAGCAGGATTTAAGGTGGCAGCCACTTTTCTACAAGGAAATTGTACCCCCTCCTAATATAAGCAGGATGTAAGGGGGCAGTCACTTTTCTACGGGGAAATTGTACCCCCTCCTGATATAAGCAGGATTTAAAGGGGCATTCACTTTTCTTCAAGGAAATTATACCCCCTCCTAATATAAGCAGGATTTAAGGGGGCAGTCACTTTTCTACGGGGAAATTGTACCCCCTCGTAATATAAGCAGGATTTAAGGGGAAATTCACTTTTCTACAAGGAAATTGTACCCCCTCCTAATATAAGAAGGATTTAAGGGGGCAGTCACTTTTCGACGGGGAAATTGTACCCCCTTCTAATATAAGCAGGATTTAAGGTGGCAGCCTCTTTTCTACAAGGAAACTGTACCCCCTCCTAATATAAGCAGGATTTAAGGGGGCAGTCACTTTTCGACGGGGAAATTGTACCCCCTCCTAATATAAGCAAGATTTAAATGGGCAGTCACTTTTCTACGGGGAAATTTTACCGCTTCCTAATATAAGCAGGATTTAAAACTGGCATTCTCTTTTCTACGGGGAAATTGTACCCCCTCCTAATATAAGCAGAATTTAAAGGGGCAGTCACTTTTCTACGTGGAAATTGTAGCCTCTCCTAATATAAGCAGGATTTAAGGGGGCAGTCACTTTTCTACGAGGAAATTGTACCCCCTCCTAATATAAGCAGGATTTAAGGGGGCAGTCAGTTTTCTACGGGGAAATTGTACCCCCTCCTAATATAAGCAGGATTTAAGGCGGCAGTTACTTTTCTACGGGGAAATTGTACCCCCTCCTAATATAAGCTGGATTTAAGGGGCAGTCACTCTTCTACGGGGAAATTGTACCCCCTCCTAATATAAGCAGGATTTAATGGGGCAGTCACTTTTCTACGGGGAAATTGTACCCCCTCCTAATATAAGCAGGATTTAAGGGGGCAGTCACTTTTCTACGGTCAAATTGTACCCCCTCCTAATATAAGCAGTATTTAGTGGGGCAGTCAATTTTCTACGGGAAATTGTACCCTCTCCTAGTATAAGAAGGATTTAAGGGGGCAGTTACTTTTCTACGAGGAAATTGTACACCCTCTTAATATATGCAGGATTTAAGGGGGCAGCCACTTTTGTACTGGGAAATTGTTCCCCCTCCTAATATATGCATGATTTAAGAGGGCAGTTACTTTTCTACGGGGAAATTGTACCCCCTCCTAATATAAGCAGGATTTAAGGGGGCAGTCACTTTTCTACGAGGAAATTGTACACCCTCTTAATATATGCAGGATTTAGGGGGGCAGTCACTCTTCTACGGGGAAATATTACCCCCTCCTAATATAAGCAGGATTTAAGGGGGCAGTCACTTTTCTACGGGGAAATTGTACCCCCTCCTAATATAAGCAGGATTTAAGGGGGCAGTCACTTTTCTACGGGGAAATTGTACCCCCGCCTAATATAAGCTGGATTTATTGTGGAAATCACTTGTCTACGGGGAAATTGTACCCCCTCCTAATATAACCAGGATTTAAGGGGGCAGTCACTTTTCTACGGGGAAATTGTACCCCCTCCTAATATAAACAGGATTTATGGGGCAGTTACTTTTCTACGGGGTAATTGTATCCCCTCCTAATATAAGAAGGATTTAAGGGGGCCTCACTTTTCTACGGGGAAATTATACCCCCTCCTAATATAAACAGGATTTAAGTGGGCAGTCACTTTTCTACGGGGAAATTATGCCCCCTCCTAATATAAGCAGGATTTAAGGGGGCAGTCACTTTTCGACGGAGAAATTGTACCCCCATCTAATATAAGCAGGATTTAAGGTGGCATCCACTTTTCTACAAGGAAATTGTACCCCCTCCTAATATAATCAGGATTTAAGGGGGCAGTCACTTTTCTACGGGGAAATTGTACCCCCTCCTGATATAAGCAGGATTTAAAGGGGCATTCACTTTTCTTCAAGGAAATTATAACCCCTCCTAATATAAGCAGGATTTAAGGGGGCAGTCACTTTTCTACGGGGAAATTGTACCCCCTCGTAATATAAGCAGGATTTAAGGGGGCATTCACTTTTCTACAAGGAAATTGTACCCCCTCCTAATATAAGAAGGATTTAAGGGGGCAGTCACTTTTCGACGGTGAAATTGTACCCCCTTCTAATATAAGCAGGATTTAAGGTGGCAGCCAATTTTCTACAAGGAAACTGTACCCCCTCCTAATATATGCAGGATTTAAGGGGGCAGTCACTTTTCTACGTGGAAATTATACCCCCTCATAATATAACCAGGATTTAAGGGGCAGTCACTTTTCTACGGGGAAATTGTACCCCTTCCTAATAAAAGCAGGATTTAAGGGGCAGTCACTTTTCTACGGGGAAATTGTACCCCCTTCAAATATAAGCAGGATTTAAGGTGGCAGCCACTTCTCTACGAGGAAATTGTACACCCTCCTAATATATGCAGGATTTAATGGGGCATCACTTTTCTACGGGGAAATTGTACCCCCTCCTAATATAAGAAGGATTTAAGGGGGCAGTCACTTTTCTACGGGGAAATTATACCCCCTCCTAATATAAGCAGGATTTAAGGGGGCAGTCACTTTTCTACGGGGAAATTGTACCCCCTCCTAATATAAGAAGGATTTAAGGGGGCAGTCACTTTTCTACGGGGAATTTATACCCCCTCCTAATATAAACAGGATTTAAGGGGGCTGTCACTTTTCTACGAGGAAATTGTACACCCTCCTAATATATGCAGGATTTAAGGGGGCAGTCACTTTTCTACGGGGAAATTAAACCCCCTCCTAATATAAGCAGGATTTAAGGGGCAGTCACTTTACTATGGGGAAATTGTACCCCCTCCTAATATAAGAAGGATTTAAAAGGGCAGTCACTTTTCTACGGGGAAATTATACCCCCTCCTAATATAAGCAGGATTTAAGGGCGCAGTCACTTTTCTTCGGGGAAATTGTACCCCCTCCTAATATAAGCAGGATTTAAGGGGGCAGTCACTTTTCTACGGGGAAATTGTACCCCCTCCTAATATAAGAAGGATTTAAGGGGGCAGTCACTTTTCTACGGGGAAATTATACCCCCTCCTAATATAAGCAGGATTTAAGGGGGCAGTCACTTTTCTACGAGGAAATTGCACACCCTCCTAATATATGCAGGATTTAAGGGGGCAGTCACTTTTCTACGGGGAAATTATACCCCCTCATAATATAAGCAGGATTTAAGGGGGCAGTCACTTTTCTACGGGGAAATTGTACCCCCTCCTAATATAAGAAGGATTTAAGGGAGCAGTCGCTTTTCTACGGGGAAGTTGTACCCCCTCCTAATATAAGCAGGATTTAAAGGGGCATTCCCTTTTCTACGGGGAAATTGTACCCCCTCCTAATATAAGCAGGATTTAAGGGGGCAGTCTCTTTTCTACGGGGAAATTGTACCCCCTCCTATTATAAGCAGGATTTAAGGGGGCAGTCACTTTTCTACAGGGAAATTGTACCCCCTCCTAATATAAGCAGGATTTAAGGGGGCAGACACTTTTCTACGGGGAAATTGTACCCCCTCCTAATATAAGCAGGATTTATGGGAGAAATCACTTGTCTACATGGAAATTGTACCCCCTCCTAATATAAGCAGGATTTAAGGGGGCAGTCTCTTTTCTACGGGGAAATTATACCCCCTCCTAATATAAGCAGGATTTAAGGGGCAGTCACCTTTCTACGGGGAAATTGTACACCCTCCTAATATAAGCAAGATTTAAGGGGGCAGTCACTTTCCGACGGGGAAATTGTACCCCCCCTTATATAAGAAGGATTTAAGGGGGCAGTCACTATTCTACGGGGAAATTATACCCCTTCCTAATAAAAGCAGGATTTAAGGGGCCGTCACTTTTCTACGGGGAAATTGTACCCCCTTCTAATATAAGCAGGATTTAAGGTGGCAGCCACTTTTCTACGAGGAAATTGTACACTCTCCTAATATATGCAGGATTTAAGGGGGCAGTCACTTTTCTACGAGGAAATTGTACCCCCTCCTAATATAAGAAGGATTTAAGGGGGCAGTCACTTTTCTACGGGGAAATTATACCCCCTCCTAATATAAGCAGGATTTAAGGGGGCAGTCACTTTTCCACGGGGAAATTGTACCCCCTCCTAATATAAGAAAGATTTAAGGGGGCAGTCACTTTTCTACGGGGAATTTATACCCCCTCCTAATATAAGCAGGATTTAAGGGGGCTGTCACTTTTCTACGAGGAAATTGTACACCCTCCTAATATATGCAGGATTTAAGGGGGCAGTCACTTTTCTACGGGGAAATTAAACCCCCTCCTAATATAAGCAGGATTTAAGGGGCAGTCACTTTACTACGGGGAAATTGTACCCCCTCCTAATATAAGAAGGATTTTAAAGGGCAGTCACTTTTCTACGGGGAAATTATACCCCCTCCTAATATAAGCAGGATTTAAGGGGGCAGTCACTTTTCTACGGGGAAATTGTACCCCCTCCTGATATAAGCAGGATTTAAGGGGGCAGTCACTTTTCTACGGGGAAATTGTACCCCCTCCTAATATAAGAAGGATTTAAGGGGGCAGTCACTTTTCTACGGGGAAATTATACCCCCTCCGAATATAAGCAGGATTTAAGGGGGCAGTCACTTTTCTACGAGGAAATTGTACAGCCTCCTAATATATGCAGGATTTAATGGGGCAGTCACTTTTCTACGGGGAAATTATACCCCCTCATAATATAAGCAGGATTTAAGGGGGCAGTCACTTTTCTACAAGGAAATTGTACCCCCTCCTAATATAAGAAGGATTTAAGGGAGCAGTCACTTTTCTACGGGGAAATTGTACCCCCTCCTAATATAAGCAGGATTTAAAGGGGCATTCACTTTTCTACGGGGAAATTGTACCCCCTCCTAATATAAGCAGGATTTAAGAGGGCAGTCTCTTTTCTACGGGGAAATTGTACCCCCTCCTAATATAAGCAGGATTTAAGGGGGCAGTCACTTTTCTACGGGGAAATTGTACCCCCTCCTAATATAAGCAGGATTTAAAGGGGCATTCACTTTTCTACGGGGAAATTGTACCCCCTCCTAATATAAGCAGGATTTAAGGGGGCAGTCTCTTTTCTACGGGGAAATTGTACCCCCTCCTAATATAAGAAGGATTTAAGGGGGCAGTCACTTTTCTACGGGGAAATTATACCCCCTCCTAATATAAGCAGGATTTAAGGGGGCAGTCACTTTTCGACGGAGAAATTGTACCAACTTCTAATATAAGCAGGATTTAAGGTGGCAGACACTTTTCTACAAGGAAATTGTACCCCCTCCTAATATAAGCAGGATTTAAGGGGGCAGTCACTTTTCTACGTGGAAATTGTACCCCCTCCTAATATAAGCAGGATTTAATGGGCATTCACTTTTCTTCAAGGAAATTATACCCCCTCCTAATATAAGCAGGATTTAAGGGGGCAGTAACTTTTCTACGTGGAAATTGTACCCCCTCCTAATATAAGCAGGATTTAAAGGGGCATTCACTTTTCTACAAGGAAATTGAACCCCATCCTAATATAAGAAGGATTTAAGGGGGCAGTCACTTTTCGACGGGGAAATTGTACCCCCTTCTAATATAAGCAGGATTTAAGGTGGACCACTTTTCTACAAGTAAATTGTACCCCCTCCTAATATAAGCAGGATTTAAGGGGGCAGTCACTTTTCGACTTGGAAATTGTACCCCCTTCTAATATAAGCAGGATTTAAGGTGGCAGCCACTTTTCTACAAGGAAATTATACCCCCTCCTAATATAAGCAGGATATAAGGGGGCAGTCACTTTTCTACGGGGAAATTGTACCCCCCCTAATATAAGCAGGATTTAAAGGGGCATTCACTTTCTACGGGGAAATTGTACCCCCTCCTAATATAAGCAGGATTTAAGGGGGCAGTCACTTTTCTACGGGGAAATTGTACCCCCTCCTAATATAAGCAAGATTTAAATGGGCAGTCACTTTTCTACGGGGAAATTTTACCGCCTCCTAATATAAGCAGGATTTAAAACTGGCATTCTCTTTTCTTCGGGGAAATTGTACCCCCTCCTAATATAAGCAGAATTTAAGGGGGCAGTCACTTTTCTACGTGGAAATTGTACCCTCTCCTAATATAAGCAGGATTTAAGGGGGCAGTCACTTTTCTACGAGGATATTGTACCCCCTCCTAATATAAGCAGGATTTAAGGGGGCAGTCACTTTTCTACGGGGAAATTGTACCCCCTCCTAATATAAGCAGGATTTAAGGCGGCAGTTACTTTTCTACGGGGAAATTGTACCCCCTCCTAATATAAGCTGGATTTAAGGGGCAGTCACAATTCTACGGGGAAATTGTACCCCCTCCTAATATAAGCAGGATTTAATGGGGCAATCACTTTTCTACGGGGAAATTGTACCCCCTCCTAATATAAGCAGGATTTAAGGGGGCAGTCACTTTTCGACGGGGAAATTGTACCCCCTCCTAATATAAGCAGGATTTAGTGGGGCAGTCACTTTTCTACGGGGAAATTGTACCCTCTCCTAATATAAGAAGGATTTAAGGGGGAAGTCACTTTTCTACGAGGAAATTGTACACCCTCTTAATATATGCAGGATTTAAGGGGGCAGCCACTTTTGTACTGGGAAATTGTACCCCCTCCTAATATATGCATGATTTAAGAGGGCAGTTACTCTTCTACGGGGAAATTGTACCCCCTCCTAATATAAGCATGATTTAAGGGGGCAGTCACTTTTCTACGAGGAAATTGTACAACCTCTTAATATATGCAGGATTTAGGGGGGCAGTCACTCTTCTACGGGGAAATTGTACCCCCTCCTAATATAAGCAGGATTTAAGGGGGCAGTCACTTTTCTACGGGGAAATTGTACCCCCTCCTAATATAAGCAGGATTTAAGGGGGCAGTCACTTTTCTACGGGGAAATTGTACTCCCTCCTAATATAAGCTGGATTTATTGTGGAAATCACTTGTCTACGGGGAAATTGTACCCCCTCCTAATATAAGCAGGATTTAAGGGGGCAGTCACTTTTCTACGGGGAAATTGTACCCCCTCCTAATATAAACAGGTTTTAAGGGGCAGTTACTTTTCTACGGGGAAATTGTATCCCCTCCTAATATAAGAAGGATTTAAGGGGGCCTCACTTTTCTACGGGGAAATTATACCCCCTCCTAATATAAGCAGGATTTAAGTGGGCAGTCACTTTTCAACGGGGAAATTATACCCCCTCCTAATATAAGCAGGATTTAAGGGGGCAGTCACTTTTCGACGGGGAAATTGTACCCCCATCTAATATAAGCAGGATTTAAGGTGGCAGCCACTTTTCTACAAGGAAATTGTACCCCCTCCTAATATAAGCAGGATGTAAGGGGGCAGTCACTTTTCTACGGTGAAATTGTATCCCCTCCTGATATAAGCAGGATTTAAAGGGGCATTCACTTTTCTTCAAGGAAATTATACCCCCTCCTAATATAAGCAGGATTTAAGGGGGCAGTCACTTTTCTACGGGGAAATTGTACCCCCTCGTAATATAAGCTGGATTTAAGGGGGCATTCACTTTTCTACAAGGAAATTGTACCCCCTCCTAATATAAGAAGGATTTAAGGGGGCAGTCACTTTTCGACGGGGAAATTGTACCCCTTCCAATATAAGCAGGATTTAAGGTGGCAGCCTCTTTTCTACAAGGAAACTGTACCCCCTCCTAATATAAGCAGGATTTAAGGGGGCAGTCACTTTTCGACGGGGAAATTGTACCCCCTTCTAATATAAGCAGGATTTAAGGTGGTAGCCACTTTTCTACAAGGAAATTATACCCATCCTAATATAAGCAGGATTTAAGGGGGCAGTCACTTTTCTACGGGGAAATTGTACACCCCTAATATAAGCAGGATTTAAAGGGGCATTCACTTTTCTACAAGGAAATTGAACCCCCTCCTAATATAAGAAGGATTTAAGGTGGCAGCCACTTTTCTACAAGGAAATTATACCCCCTCCTAATATAAGCAGGATTTAAGGGGGCAGTCACTTTTCTACAGGGAAATTGTACCCCCTCCTAATATAAGCAGTATTTAATGGGGCATTCACTTTCTACGGGGAAATTGTACCCCCTCCTAATATAAGCAGGATTTAAGGGGGCAGTCCCTTTTCTACGGGGAAATTGTACCCCCTCCTAATATAAGCAAGATTTAAATGGGCAGTCACTTTTCTACGGGGAAATTTTACCGCTTCCTAATATAAGCAGGATTTAAAACTGGCATTCTCTTTTCTACGGGGAAATTGTACCCCCTCCTAATATAAGCAGAATTTAAAGGGGCAGTCACTTTTCTACGTGGAAATTGTACCCTCTCCTAATATAAGCAGGATTTAAGGGGGCAGTCACTTTTCTACGAGGAAATTGTACCCCCTCCTAATATAAGCAGGATTTAAGGGGGCAGTCAGTTTTCTACGGGGAAATTGTACCCCCTCCTAATATAAGCAGGATTTAAGGCGGCAGTTACTTTTCTACGGGGAAATTGTACCCCCTCCTAATATAAGCTGGATTTAAGGGGCAGTCACTCTTCTACGGGGAAATTGTACCCCCTCCTAATATAAGCAGGATTTAATGGGGCAGTCACTTTTCTACGGGGAAATTGTACCCCCTCCTAATATAAGCAGGATTTAAGGGGGCAGTCACTTTTCTACGGTCAAATTGTACCCCCTCCTAATATAAGCAGTATTTAGTGGGGCAGTCAATTTTCTACGGGAAATTGTACCCTCTCCTAGTATAAGAAGGATTTAAGGGGGCAGTTACTTTTCTACGAGGAAATTGTACACCCTCTTAATATATGCAGGATTTAAGGGGGCAGCCACTTTTGTACTGGGAAATTGTACCCCCTCCTAATATATGCATGATTTAAGAGGGCAGTTACTTTTCTACGGGGAAATTGTACCCCCTCCTAATATAAGCAGGATTTAAGGGGGCAGTCACTTTTCTACGAGGAAATTGTACACCCTCTTAATATATGCAGGATTTAGGGGGGCAGTCACTCTTCTACGGGGAAATATTACCCCCTCCTAATATAAGCAGGATTTAACGGGGCAGTCACTTTTCTACGGGGAAATTGTACCCCCTCCTAATATAAGCAGGATTTAAGGGGGCAGTCACTTTTCTACGGGGAAATTGTACCCCCGCCTAAATATAAGCTGGATTTATTGTGGAAATCACTTGTCTACGGGGAAATTGTACCCCCTCCTAATATAACCAGGATTTAAGGGGCAGTCACTTTTCTACGGGGAAATTGTACCCCCTCCTAATATAAACAGGATTTATGGGGCAGTTACTTTTCTACGGGGTAATTGTATCCCCTCCTAATATAAGAAGGATTTAAGGGGGCCTCACTTTTCTACGGGGAAATTATACCCCCTCCTAATATAAGCAGGATTTAAGTGGGCAGTCACTTTTCTACGGGGAAATTATGCCCCCTCCTAATATAAGCAGGATTTAAGGGGGCAGTCACTTTTCGACGGAGAAATTGTACCCCCATCTAATATAAGCAGGATTTAAGGTGGCAGCCACTTTTCTACAAGGAAATTGTACCCCCTCCTAATATAATCAGGATTTAAGGGGGCAGTCACTTTTCTACGGGGAAATTGTACCCCCTCCTGATATAAGCAGGATTTAAAGGGGCATTCACTTTTCTTCAAGGAAATTATAACCCCTCCTAATACAAGCAGGATTTAAGGGGGCAGTCACTTTTCTACGGGGAAATTGTACCCCCTCGTAATATAAGCAGGATTTAAGGGGGCATTCACTTTTCTACAAGGAAATTGTACCCCCTCCTAATATAAGAAGGATTTAAGGGGGCAGTCACTTTTCGACGGTGAAATTGTACCCCCTTCTAATATAAGCAGGATTTAAGGTGGCAGCCAATTTTCTACAAGGAAACTGTACCCCCTCCTAATATATGCAGGATTTAAGGGGGCAGTCACTTTTCTACGTGGAAATTATACCCCCTCATAATATAACCAGGATTTAAGGGGCAGTCACTTTTCTACGGGGAAATTGTACCCCTTCCTAATAAAAGCAGGATTTAAGGGGCAGTCACTTTTCTACGGGGAAATTGTACCCCCTTCAAATATAAGCAGGATTTAAGGTGGCAGCCACTTCTCTACGAGGAAATTGTACACCCTCCTAATATATGCAGGATTTAATGGGGCATCACTTTTCTACGGGGAAATTGTACCCCCTCCTAATATAAGAAGGATTTAAGGGGGCAGTCACTTTTCTACGGGGAAATTATACCCCCTCCTAATATAAGCAGGATTTAAGGGGGCAGTCACTTTTCTACGGGGAAATTGTACCCCCTCCTAATATAAGAAGGATTTAAGGGGGCAGTCACTTTTCTACGGGGAATTTATACCCCCTCCTAATATAAGCAGGATTTAAGGGGGCTGTCACTTTTCTACGAGGAAATTGTACACCCTCCTAATATATGCAGGATTTAAGGGGGCAGTCACTTTTCTACGGGGAAATTAAACCCCCTCCTAATATAAGCAGGATTTAAGGGGCAGTCACTTTACTATGGGGAAATTGTACCCCCTCCTAATATAAGAAGGATTTAAAAGGGCAGTCACTTTTCTACGGGGAAATTATACCCCCTCCTAATATAAGCAGGATTTAAGGGGGCAGTCACTTTTCTTCGGGGAAATTGTACCCCCTCCTAATATAAGCAGGATTTAAGGGGGCAGTCACTTTTCTACGGGGAAATTGTACCCCCTCCTAATATAAGAAGGATTTAAGGGGGCAGTCACTTTTCTACGGGGAAATTATACCCCCTCCTAATATAAGCAGGATTTAAGGGGGCAGTCACTTTTCTACGAGGAAATTGCACACCCTCCTAATATATGCAGGATTTAAGGGGGCAGTCACTTTTCTACGGGGAAATTATACCCCCTCATAATATAAGCAGGATTTAAGGGGGCAGTCACTTTTCTACGGGGAAATTGTACCCCCTCCTAATATAAGAAGGATTTAAGGGAGCAGTCGCTTTTCTACGGGGAAGTTGTACCCCCTCCTAATATAAGCAGGATTTAAAGGGGCATTCCCTTTTCTACGGGGAAATTGTACCCCCTCCTAATATAAGCAGGATTTAAGGGGGCAGTCTCTTTTCTACGGGGAAATTGTACCCCCTCCTATTATAAGCAGGATTTAAGGGGGCAGTCACTTTTCTACAGGGAAATTGTACCCCCTCCTAATATAAGCAGGATTTAAGGGGGCAGACACTTTTCTACGGGGAAATTGTACCCCCTCCTAATATAAGCAGGATTTATGGGAGAAATCACTTGTCTACATGGAAATTGTACCCCCTCCTAATATAAGCAGGATTTAAGGGGGCAGTCTCTTTTCTACGGGGAAATTATACCCCCTCCTAATATAAGCAGGATTTAAGGGGCAGTCACCTTTCTACGGGGAAATTGTACACCCTCCTAATATAAGCAAGATTTAAGGGGGCAGTCACTTTCCGACGGGGAAATTGTACCCCCCCTTATATAAGAAGGATTTAAGGGGGCAGTCACTATTCTACGGGGAAATTATACCCCTTCCTAATAAAAGCAGGATTTAAGGGGCCGTCACTTTTCTACGGGGAAATTGTACCCCCTTCTAATATAAGCAGGATTTAAGGTGGCAGCCACTTTTCTACGAGGAAATTGTACACTCTCCTAATATATGCAGGATTTAAGGGGGCAGTCACTTTTCTACGAGGAAATTGTACCCCCTCCTAATATAAGAAGGATTTAAGGGGGCAGTCACTTTTCTACGGGGAAATTATACCCCCTCCTAATATAAGCAGGATTTAAGGGGGCAGTCACTTTTCCACGGGGAAATTGTACCCCCTCCTAATATAAGAAAGATTTAAGGGGGCAGTCACTTTTCTACGGGGAATTTATACCCCCTCCTAATATAAGCAGGATTTAAGGGGGCTGTCACTTTTCTACGAGGAAATTGTACACCCTCCTAATATATGCAGGATTTAAGGGGGCAGTCACTTTTCTACGGGGAAATTAAACCCCCTCCTAATATAAGCAGGATTTAAGGGGCAGTCACTTTACTACGGGGAAATTGTACCCCCTCCTAATATAAGAAGGATTTTACAGGGCAGTCACTTTTCTACGGGGAAATTATACCCCCTCCTAATATAAGCAGGATTTAAGGGGGCAGTCACTTTTCTACGGGGAAATTGTACCCCCTCCTGATATAAGCAGGATTTAAGGGGGCAGTCACTTTTCTACGGGGAAATTGTACCCCCTCCTAATATAAGAAGGATTTAAGGGGGCAGTCACTTTTCTACGGGGAAATTATACCCCCTCCGAATATAAGCAGGATTTAAGGGGGCAGTCACTTTTCTACGAGGAAATTGTACAGCCTCCTAATATATGCAGGATTTAATGGGGCAGTCACTTTTCTACGGGGAAATTATACCCCCTCATAATATAAGCAGGATTTAAGGGGGCAGTCACTTTTCTACAAGGAAATTGTACCCCCTCCTAATATAAGAAGGATTTAAGGGAGCAGTCACTTTTCTACGGGGAAATTGTACCCCCTCCTAATATAAGCAGGATTTAAAGGGGCATTCACTTTTCTACGGGGAAATTGTACCCCCTCCTAATATAAGCAGGATTTAAGAGGGCAGTCTCTTTTCTACGGGGAAATTGTACCCCCTCCTAATATAAGCAGGATTTAAGGGGGCAGTCACTTTTCTACGGGGAAATTGTACCCCCTCCTAATATAAGCAGGATTTAAAGGGGCATTCACTTTTCTACGGGGAAATTGTACCCCCTCCTAATATAAGCAGGATTTAAGGGGGCAGTCTCTTTTCTACGGGGAAATTGTACCCCCTCCTAATATAAGAAGGATTTAAGGGGGCAGTCACTTTTCTACGGGGAAATTATACCCCCTCCTAATGTAAGCAGGATTTAAGGGGGCAGTCACTTTTCGACGGAGAAATTGTACCAACTTCTAATATAAGCAGGATTTAAGGTGGCAGACACTTTTCTACAAGGAAATTGTACCCCCTCCTAATATAAGCAGGATTTAAGGGGGCAGTCACTTTTCTACGTGGAAATTGTACCCCCTCCTAATATAAGCAGGATTTAATGGGCATTCACTTTTCTTCAAGGAAATTATACCCCCTCCTAATATAAGCAGGATTTAAGGGGGCAGTAACTTTTCTACGTGGAAATTGTACCCCCTCCTAATATAAGCAGGATTTAAAGGGGCATTCACTTTTCTACAAGGAAATTGAACCCCATCCTAATATAAGAAGGATTTAAGGGGGCAGTCACTTTTCGACGGGGAAATTGTACCCCCTTCTAATATAAGCAGGATTTAAGGTGGACCACTTTTCTACAAGTAAATTGTACCCCCTCCTAATATAAGCAGGATTTAAGGGGGCAGTCACTTTTCGACTTGGAAATTGTACCCCCTTCTAATATAAGCAGGATTTAAGGTGGCAGCCACTTTTCTACAAGGAAATTATACCCCCTCCTAATATAAGCAGGATATAAGGGGGCAGTCACTTTTCTACGGGGAAATTGTACCCCCCCCTAATATAAGCAGGATTTAAAGGGGCATTCACTTTCTACGGGGAAATTGTACCCCCTCCTAATATAAGCAGGATTTAAGGGGGCAGTCACTTTTCTACGGGGAAATTGTACCCCCTCCTAATATAAGCAAGATTTAAATGGGCAGTCACTTTTCTACGGGGAAATTTTACCGCCTCCTAATATAAGCAGGATTTAAAACTGGCATTCTCTTTTCTT
This sequence comes from Lepisma saccharinum, assembly GCF_977018435.1. Classification (NCBI taxonomy): domain Eukaryota; kingdom Metazoa; phylum Arthropoda; class Insecta; order Zygentoma; family Lepismatidae; genus Lepisma; species Lepisma saccharinum. The sequence goes on from NW_028143324.1 coordinate 51,895, forward strand.
CGGGGAAATTGTACCCCCTCCTAATATAAGCAGAATTTAAGGGGGCAGTCACTTTTCTACGTGGAAATTGTACCCTCTCCTAATATAAGCAGGATTTAAGGGGGCAGTCACTTTTCTACGAGGATATTGTACCCCCTCCTAATATAAGCAGGATTTAAGGGGGCAGTCACTTTTCTACGGGGAAATTGTACCCCCTCCTAATATAAGCAGGATTTAAGGCGGCAGTTACTTTTCTACGGGGAAATTGTACCCCCTCCTAATATAAGCTGGATTTAAGGGGCAGTCACAATTCTACGGGGAAATTGTACCCCCTCCTAATATAAGCAGGATTTAATGGGGCAATCACTTTTCTACGGGGAAATTGTACCCCCTCCTAATATAAGCAGGATTTAAGGGGGCAGTCACTTTTCGACGGGGAAATTGTACCCCCTCCTAATATAAGCAGGATTTAGTGGGGCAGTCACTTTTCTACGGGGAAATTGTACCCTCTCCTAATATAAGAAGGATTTAAGGGGGAAGTCACTTTTCTACGAGGAAATTGTACACCCTCTTAATATATGCAGGATTTAAGGGGGCAGCCACTTTTGTACTGGGAAATTGTACCCCCTCCTAATATATGCATGATTTAAGAGGGCAGTTACTCTTCTACGGGGAAATTGTACCCCCTCCTAATATAAGCAGGATTTAAGGGGGCAGTCACTTTTCTACGAGGAAATTGTACAACCTCTTAATATATGCAGGATTTAAGGGGGCAGTCACTCTTCTACGGGGAAATTGTACCCCCTCCTAATATAAGCAGGATTTAAGGGGGCAGTCACTTTTCTACGGGGAAATTGTACCCCCTCCTAATATAAGCAGGATTTAAGGGGGCAGTCACTTTTCTACGGGGAAATTGTACTCCCTCCTAATATAAGCTGGATTTATTGTGGAAATCACTTGTCTACGGGGAAATTGTACCCCCTCCTAATATAACCAGGATTTAAGGGGGCAGTCACTTTTCTACGGGGAAATTGTACCCCCTCCTAATATAAACAGGTTTTAAGGGGCAGTTACTTTTCTACGGGGAAATTGTACCCCCTCCTAATATAAGCAGGATTTAAGGTGGCAGCCACTTTTCTACGGGGAAATTGTACCCCCTCCTAATATAACCAGGATTTAAGGGGGCAGTCACTTTTCTACGGGGAAATTGTACCCCCTCCTAATATAAACAGGTTTTAAGGGGCAGTTACTTTTCTACGGGGAAATTGTACCCCCTCCTAATATAAGCAGGATTTAAGGGGTCAGTCACTTTTCTACGGGGAAATTGTACCCCCTCCTAATATAAGCAGGATTTAAGGGGGCAGTCACTTTTCTACGGGGAAATTGTACTCCCTCCTAATATAAGCTGGATTTATTGTGGAAATCACTTGTCTACGGGGAAATTGTACCCCCTCCTAATATAACCAGGATTTAAGGGGGCAGTCACTTTTCTACGGGGAAATTGTACCCCCTCCTAATATAAACAGGTTTTAAGGGGCAGTCACTCTTCTACGGGGAAATTGTACCCCCTCCTAATATAAGCAGGATTTAAGGGGGCAGTCACTTTTCTACGGGGAAATTGTACCCCCTCCTAATATAAGCAGGATTTAAGTGGGCAGTCACTTTTCAACGGGGAAATTATACCCCCTCCTAATATAAGCAGGATTTAAGGGGGCAGTCACTTTTCGACGGGGAAATTGTACCCCCATCTAATATAAGCAGGATTTAAGGTGGCAGCCACTTTTCTACAAGGAAATTGTACCCCCTCCTAATATAAGCAGGATGTAAGGGGGCAGTCACTTTTCTACGGTGAAATTGTACCCCCTCCTGATATAAGCAGGATTTAAAGGGGCATTCACTTTTCTTCAAGGAAATTATACCCCCTCCTAATATAAGCAGGATTTAAGGGGGCAGTCACTTTTCTACGGGGAAATTGTACCCCCTCGTAATATAAGCAGGATTTAAGGGGGCATTCACTTTTCTACAAGGAAATTGTACCCCCTCCTAATATAAGAAGGATTTAAGGGGGCAGTCACTTTTCGACGGGGAAATTGTACCCCTTCTAATATAAGCAGGATTTAAGGTGGCAGCCTCTTTTCTACAAGGAAACTGTACCCCCTCCTAATATAAGCAGGATTTAAGGGGGCAGTCACTTTTCGACGGGGAAATTGTACCCCCTTCTAATATAAGCAGGATTTAAGGTGGTAGCCACTTTTCTACAAGGAAATTATACCCATCCTAATATAAGCAGGATTTAAGGGGGCAGTCACTTTTCTACGGGGAAATTGTACCCCCCTAATATAAGCAGGATTTAAAGGGGCATTCACTTTTCTACAAGGAAATTGAACCCCCTCCTAATATAAGAAGGATTTAAGGTGGCAGCCACTTTTCTACAAGGAAATTATACCCCCTCCTAATATAAGCAGGATTTAAGGGGGCAGTCACTTTTCTACAGGGAAATTGTACCCCCTCCTAATATAAGCAGTATTTAATGGGGCATTCACTTTCTACGGGGAAATTGTACCCCCTCCTAATATAAGCAGGATTTAAGGGGGCAGTCACTTTTCTACGGGGAAATTGTACCCCCTCCTAATATAAGCAAGATTTAAATGGGCAGTCACTTTTCTACGGGGAAATTTTACCGCTTCCTAATATAAGCAGGATTTAAAACTGGCATTCTCTTTTCTACGGGGAAATTGTACCCCCTCCTAATATAAGCAGAATTTAAAGGGGCAGTCACTTTTCTACGTGGAAATTGTACCCTCTCCTAATATAAGCAGGATTTAAGGGGGCAGTCACTTTTCTACGAGGAAATTGTACCCCCTCCTAATATAAGCAGGATTTAAGGGGGCAGTCAGTTTTCTACGGGGAAATTGTACCCCCTCCTAATATAAGCAGGATTTAAGGCGGCAGTTACTTTTCTACGGGGAAATTGTACCCCCTCCTAATATAAGCTGGATTTAAGGGGCAGTCACTCTTCTACGGGGAAATTGTACCCCCTCCTAATATAAGCAGGATTTAATGGGGCAGTCACTTTTCTACGGGGAAATTGTACCCCCTCCTAATATAAGCAGGATTTAAGGGGGCAGTCACTTTTCTACGGTCAAATTGTACCCCCTCCTAATATAAGCAGTATTTAGTGGGGCAGTCAATTTTCTACGGGAAATTGTACCCTCTCCTAGTATAAGAAGGATTTAAGGGGGCAGTTACTTTTCTACGAGGAAATTGTACACCCTCTTAATATATGCAGGATTTAAGGGGGCAGCCACTTTTGTACTGGGAAATTGTACCCCCTCCTAATATATGCATGATTTAAGAGGGCAGTTACTTTTCTACGGGGAAATTGTACCCCCTCCTAATATAAGCAGGATTTAAGGGGGCAGTCACTTTTCTACGAGGAAATTGTACACCCTCTTAATATATGCAGGATTTAGGGGGGCAGTCACTCTTCTACGGGGAAATATTACCCCCTCCTAATATAAGCAGGATTTAAGGGGGCAGTCACTTTTCTACTGGGAAATTGTACCCCCTCCTAATATAAGCAGGATTTAAGGGGGCAGTCACTTTTCTACGGGGAAATTGTACCCCCGCCTAATATAAGCTGGATTTATTGTGGAAATCACTTGTCTACGGGGAAATTGTACCCCCTCCTAATATAACCAGGATTTAAGGGGGCAGTCACTTTTCTACGGGGAAATTGTACCCCCTCCTAATATAAACAGGATTTATGGGGCAGTTACTTTTCTACGGGGTAATTGTATCCCCTCCTAATATAAGAAGGATTTAAGGGGGCCTCACTTTTCTACGGGGAAATTATACCCCCTCCTAATATAAGCAGGATTTAAGTGGGCAGTCACTTTTCTACGGGGAAATTATGCCCCCTCCTAATATAAGCAGGATTTAAGGGGGCAGTCACTTTTCGACGGAGAAATTGTACCCCCATCTAATATAAGCAGGATTTAAGGGGGCAGTCACTTTTCTACAAGGAAATTGTACCCCCTCCTAATATAAGCAGGATTTAAGGGGGCAGTCACTTTTCTACGGGGAAATTGTACCCCCTCCTGATATAAGCAGGATTTAAAGGGGCATTCACTTTTCTTCAAGGAAATTATAACCCCTCCTAATATAAGCAGGATTTAAGGGGGCAGTCACTTTTCTACGGGGAAATTGTACCCCCTCGTAATATAAGCAGGATTTAAGGGGGCATTCACTTTTCTACAAGGAAATTGTACCCCCTCCTAATATAAGAAGGATTTAAGGGGGCAGTCACTTTTCGACGGTGAAATTGTACCCCCTTCTAATATAAGCAGGATTTAAGGTGGCAGCCAATTTTCTACAAGGAAACTGTACCCCCTCCTAATATATGCAGGATTTAAGGGGGCAGTCACTTTTCTACGTGGAAATTATACCCCCTCATAATATAAGCAGGATTTAAGGGGCAGTCACTTTTCTACGGGGAAATTGTACCCCCTCCTAATATAAGAAGGATTTAAGGGAGCAGTCACTTTTCTACGGGGAAATTGTACCCCCTCCTAATATAGGCAGGATTTAAAGGGGCATTCACTTTTCTACGGGGAAATTGTACCCCCTCCTAATATAAGCAGGATTTAAGGGGGTCGTCTCTTTTCTACGGGGAAATTGTACCCCCTCCTAATATAAGCAGGATTTAAGGGGGCAGTCACTTTTCTACGGGGAAATTGTACCCCCTCCTAATATAAGCAGGATTTAAGGGGGCAGTCAGTTTTCTACTGGGAAATTGTACCCCCTCCTAATATAAGCAGGATTTAAGGGGGCAGTCAGTTTTCTACTGGGAAATTGTACGTCTCCTAATGTAAGCAGGATTTAAGGGGGCAGTCACTTTTCTACGGGGAAATTGTACCCCCTTTTAATTTGAGCAGGATTTAAGGGGGCAGTTACTTTTCTACGGGGAAATTGAACCCCCTCCTAATATAAGCAGGATTTTGGGGGGCAGTCACTTTTCTACGGGGAAATTGTACCCCCTCCTATTATAAGCAGGATTTAAGGAGGCAGTCACTTTTCTACGGGCAAATTGTACCCCCTCCTAATATAAGAAGGATTTAAGGGGCAGTCACTTTTTTACGGGGAAATTATACCCCCTCCTAATATAAGCAGGATTTAAGGGGGCAGTCACTTTTCTACGGGAAATTGTACACCCTCCTAATATAAGCAGGATTTAAGGGGGCAGTCACTTTCCGACGGGGAAATTGTACCCTATCCTAATATAAGAAGGATTTAAGGGGGCAGTCACTATTCTACGGGGAAATTATACCCCTTCCTAATAAAAGCAGGAATTAAGGGGCAGTCACTTTTCTACGGGGAAATTGTACCCCCTTCTAATATAAGCAGGATTTATGGTGGCAGCCACTTTTCTACGAGGAAATTGTACACCCTCCTAATATATGCAGGATTTGAGGGGCAGTCACTTTTCTACGGGGAAATTGTACCCCCTCCTAATATAAGAAGGTTTTAAGGGGGCAGTCACTTTTCTACGGGGAAATTATACCCCCTCCTAATATAAGCAGGATTTAGGGGGGCAGTCACTTTTCTACGGGGAAATTGTACCCCCTCCTAATATAAGAAGGATTTAAGGGGGCAGTCACTTTTCTACGGGGAATTTATACCCCCTCCTAATATAAGCAGGATTTAAGGGGGCTGTCACTTTTCTACGAGGAAATTGTACACCCTCCTAATATATGCAGGATTTAAGGGGGCAGTCACTTTTCTACGGGAAATTAAACCCCCTCCTAATATAAGCAGGATTTAAGGGGCAGTCACTTTACTACGGGGAAATTGTACCCCCTCCCAATATAAGAAGGATTTAAAAGGGCAGTCACTTTTCTACGGGGAAATTATACCCCCTCCTAATATAAGCAGGATTTAAGGGGGCAGTCACTTTTCTACGGGGAAATTGTACACCCTCCTAATATAAGCAGGATTTAAGGGGGCAGTCACTTTTCTAAGGGGAAATTGTACCCCCTCCTAATATAAGAAGGATTTAAGGGGGCAGTCACTTTTCTACGGGGAAATTATACCCCCTCCTAATATAAGCAGGATTTAAGGGGGCAGTCACTTTTCTACGAGGAAATTGTACACCCTCCTAATATATGCAGGATTTAAGGGGGCAGTCACTTTTCTACGGGGAAATTATACCCCCTCATAATATAAGCAGGATTTAAGGGGGCAGTCACTTTTCTACGGGGAAATTGTACCCCCTCTTAATATAAGAAGGATTTAAGGGAGCAGTCACTTTTCTACGGGGAAATTGTACCCCCTCCTAATATAAGCAGGATTTAAATAGTCATTCACTTTTCTACGGGGAAATTGTACCCCCTCCTAATATAAGCATGATTTAAGGGGGCAGTCTCTTTTCTACGGGGAAATTGTACCCCCTCCTAATATAAGCAGGATTTAAGGGGGCAGTCACTTTTCTACGGGGAAATTGTACCCCCTCCTAATATAAGCAGGATTTAAGGTGGCAGTCACTTTTCTACGGGGAAATTGTACCCCCTCCTAATATAAGCAGGATTTATGGGGGAAATCACTTGTCTAAATGGAAATTGTACCCCCTCCTAATATAAGCAGGATTTAAGGGGGCAGTCTCTTTTCTACGGGGAAATTATACCCCCTCCTAATATAAGCAGGATTTAAGGGGCAGTCACTTTTCTACGGGGAAATTGTACACCCTCCTAATATAAGCAGGATTTAAGGGGGCAGTCACTTTCCGACGGGGAAATTGTACCCCCTCCTAATATAAGAAGGATTTAAGGGGTAGTCACTATTCTACGGGGAAATTATACCCCTTCCTAATAAAAGCAGGATTTAAGGGGCAGTCACTTTTCTACGGGGAAATTGTACCCCCTTCTAATATAAGCAGGATTTAAGGTGGCAGCCACTTTTCTACGAGGAAATTGTACACCCTCCTAATATATGCAGGATTTAAGGGGGCAGTCACTTTTCTACGGGGAAATTGTACACCCTCCTAATATATGCAGGATTTAAGGGGGCAGTCACTTTTCTACGGGGAAATTAAACCCCCTCCCAATATAAGCAGGATTTAAGGGGCAGTCACTTTACTACGGGGAAATTGTACCCCCTCCTAATATAAGAAGGATTTAAAAGGGCAGTCACTTTTCTACGGGGAAATTATACCCCCTCCTAATATAAGCAGGATTTAAGGGGGCAGTCACTTTTCGACTGGGAAATTGTACCCCCATCTAATATAAGCAGGATTTAAGGTGGCAGCCACTTTTCTACAAGGAAATTGTACCCCCTCCTAATATAAGCAGAATTTAAGGGGGCAGTCACTTTTCTACGGGGAAATTGTACCCCCTCCTGATATAAGCAGGATTTAAAGGGGCATTCACTTTTCTTCAAGGAAATTATACCCCCTCCTAATATAAGCAGGATTTAAGGGGGCAGTCACTTTTCTACGGGGAAATTGTACCCCCTCGTAATATAAGCAGGATTTAAGGGGGCATTCACTTTTCTACAAGGAAATTGTACCCCCTCCTAATATAAGAAGGATTTAAGGGGGCAGTCACTTTTCGACGGGGAAATTGTACCCCCTTCTAATATAAGCAGGATTTAAGGGGGCAGTCACTTTTCTACGGGGAAATTGTACCCCCTCCTAATATAAGCAAGATTTAAAGGGGCAGTCACTTTTCTACTGGGAAGTTGTACCCCCTCCTAATATAAGCAGGTTTTAAAGGGGCATTCACTTTTCTACGGGGAAATTGTACCCCCTCCTAATATAAGCAGAATTTAAGGGGGCAGTCACTTTTATACGGGGAAATTGTACCCCCTCCTAATATAAGCAGGATTTAAGGGGGCAGTCACTTTTCTACGGGGAAATTATACTCCCTCCTAATATAAGCAGGATTTAAGGGGGCAGTCACTTTTCGACTGGGAAATTGTACCCTTATCTAATATAAGCAGGATTTAAGGTGGCAGCCACTTTTCTACAAGGAAATTGTACCCCCTCCTAATATAAGCAGAATTTAAGGGGGCAGTCACTTTTCTACGGGGAAATTGTACCCCTCCTAATATAAGCAGGATATAAAGGGGCATTCACTTTTCTACGGGGAAATTGTACCCCCTCCTAATATAAGCAAGATTTAAAGGGGCAGTCACTTTTCTACTGGGAAGTTGTACCCCCTCCTAATATAAGCAGGTTTTAAAGGGGCATTCACTTTTCTACGGGGAAATTGTACCCCCTCCTAATATAAGCAGAATTTAAGGGGGCAGTCACTTTTATACGGGGAAATTGTACCCCCTCCTAATATAAGCAGGATTTAAGGGGGCAGTCAGTTTTCTACTGGGAAATTGTACCCCCTCCTAATATAAGCAGGATTTAGGGGGGCAGTCACTTTTCTACGGGCAAATTGTACCCCCTCCTAATATAAGAAGGATTTAAGGGGGCAGTCACTTTTCTACGGGGAATTTATACCCCCTCCTAATATAAGCAGGATTTAAGGGGGCTGTCACTTTTCTACGAGGAAATTGTACACCCTCCTAATATATGCAGGATTTAAGGGGGAAGTCACTTTTCTACGGGGAAATTAAACCCCCTCCTAATATAAGCAGGATTTTAGGGGGCAGTCACTTTTCTTCGGGGAAATTGTACCCCCTCCTAATATAAGCAGGATTTAGGGGGGCAGTCACTTTTCTACGGGCAAATTGTACCCCCTCCTAATATAAGAAGGATTTAAGGGGCAGTCACTTTTCTACGGGGAAATTATACCCCCTCCTAATATAAGCAGGATTTAAGGGGCAGTCACTTTTCTACGGGGAAATTGTACACCCTCCTAATATAAGAAGGATTTAAGGGGGCAGTCACTTTCCGACGGGGAAATTGTACCCCCTCCTAATATAAGAAGGATTTAAGGGGGCAGTCACTATTCTACGGGGAAATTATACCCCTTCCTAATAAAAGCAGGATTTAAGGGGCAGTCACTTTTCTACGGGGAAATTGTACCCCCTTCAAATATAAGCAGGATTTAAGGTGGCAGCCACTTCTCTACGAGGAAATTGTACACCCTCCTAATATATGCAGGATTTAAGGGGGCAGTCACTTTTCTACGGGGAAATTGTACCCCCTCCTAATATAAGAAGGATTTAAGGGGGCAGTCACTTTTCTACGGGGAAATTATACCCCCTCCTAATATAAGCAGGATTTAAGGGGGCAGTCACTTTTCTACGGGGAAATTGTACCCCCTCCTAATATAAGAAGGATTTAAGGGGGCAGTCACTTTTCTACGGGGAATTTATACCCCCTCCTAATATAAGCAGGATTTAAGGGGGCTGTCACTTTTCTACGAGGAAATTGTACACCCTCCTAATATATGCAGGATTTAAGGGGGCAGTCACTTTTCTACGGGGAAATTAAACCCCCTCCTAATATAAGCAGGATTTAAGGGGCAGTCACTTTACTATGGGGAAATTGTACCCCCTCCTAATATAAGAAGGATTTAAAAGGGCAGTCACTTTTCTACGGGGAAATTATACCCCCTCCTAATATAAGCAGGATTTAAGGGGGCAGTCACTTTTCTTCGGGGAAATTGTACCCCCTCCTAATATAAGCAGGATTTAAGGGGGCAGTCACTTTTCTACGGGGAAATTGTACCCCCTCCTAATATAAGAAGGATTTAAGGGGGCAGTCACTTTTCTACGGGGAAATTATACCCCCTCCTAATATAAGCAGGATTTAAGGGGGCAGTCACTTTTCTACGAGGAAATTGCACACTCTCCTAATATATGCAGGATTTAAGGGGGCAGTCACTTTTCTACGGGGAAATTATACCCCCTCATAATATAAGCAGGATTTAAGGGGGCAGTCACTTTTCTACGGGGAAATTGTACCCCCTCCTAATATAAGCAGGATTTAAGGGAGCAGTCACTTTTCTACGGGGAAATTGTACCCCCTCCTAATATAAGCAGGATTTAAAGGGGCATTCCCTTTTCTACGGGGAAATTGTACCCCCTCCTAATATAAGCAGGATTTAAGGGGGCAGTCTCTTTTCTACGGGGAAATTGTACCCCCTCCTAACATAAGCAGGATTTAAGGGGGCAGTCACTTTTCTACGGGGAAATTGTACCCCCTCCTAATATAAGCAGGATTTAAGGGGGCAGACACTTTTCTACGGGGAAATTGTACCCCCTCCTAATATAAGCAGGATTTATGGGAGAAATCACTTGTCTACATGGAAATTGTACCCCCTCCTAATATAAGCAGGATTTAAGGGGGCAGTCTCTTTTCTGCGGGGAAATTATACCCCCTCCTAATATAAGCAGGATTTAAGGGGGCAGTCACTTTTCTACGGGGAAATTGTACCCCCTCCTAATATAAGCAGGATTTAAGGGGGCAGTCACTTTTCCACGGGGAAATTGTACCCACTCCTAAATTAAGAAGGATTTAAGGGGGCAGTCACTTTTCTACGGGGAATTTATACCCCCTCCTAATATAAGCAGGATTTAAGGGGGCTGTCACTTTTCTACGAGGAAATTGTACACCCTCCTAATATATGCAGGATTTAAGGGGGCAGTCACTTTTCTACGGGGAAATTAAACCCCCTCCTAATATAAGCAGGATTTAAGGGGCAGTCACTTTACTACGGGGAAATTGTACCCCCTCCTAATATAAGAAGGATTTTAAAGGGCAGTCACTTTTCTACGGGGAAATTATACCCCCTCCTAATATAAGCAGGATTTAAGGGGGCAGTCACTTTTCTACGGGGAAATTGTACCCCCTCCTGATATAAGCAGGATTTAAGGGGGCAGTCACTTTTCTACGGGGAAATTGTACCCCCTCCTAATATAAGAAGGATTTAAGGGGGCAGTCACTTTTCTACGGGGAAATTATACCCCCTCCGAATATAAGCAGGATTTAAGGGGGCAGTCGCTTTTCTACGAGGAAATTGTACACCCTCCTAATATATGCAGGATTTAATGGGGCAGTCACTTTTCTACGGGGAAATTATACCCCCTCATAATATAAGCAGGATTTAAGGGGGCAGTCACTTTTCTACAAGGAAATTGTACCCCCTCCTAATATAAGAAGGATTTAAAGGAGCAGTCACTTTTCTACGGGGAAATTGTACCCCCTCCTAATATAAGCAGGATTTAAAGGGGCATTCACTTTTCTACGGGGAAATTGTACCCCCTCCTAATATAAGAAGGATTTAAGGGGGCAGTCTCTTTTCTACGGGGAAATTGTACCCCCTCCTAATATAAGCAGGATTTAAGGGGGCAGTCACTTTTCTACGGGGAAATTGTACCCCCTCCTAATATAAGCAGGATTTAAAGGGGCATTCACTTTTCTACGGGGAAATTGTACCCCCTCCTAATAAGCAGGATTTAAGGGGGCAGTCTCTTTTCTACGGGGAAATTGTACCCCCTCCTAATATAAGAAGGATTTAAGGGGGCAGTCACTTTTCTACGGGGAAATTATACCCCCTCCTAATATAAGCAGGATTTAAGGGGGCAGTCACTTTTCGACGGAGAAATTGTACCAACTTCTAATATAAGCAGGATTTAAGGTGGCAGACACTTTTCTACAAGGAAATTGTACCCCCTCCTAATATAAGCAGGATTTAAGGGGGCAGTCACTTTTCTACGTGGAAATTGTACCCCCTCCTAATATAAGCAGGATTTAATGGGCATTCACTTTTCTTCAAGGAAATTATACCCCCTCCTAATATAAGCAGGATTATAAGGGGGCAGTAAATTTTCTACGTGGAAATTGTACCCCCTCCTAATATAAGCAGGATTTAAAGGGGCATTCACTTTTCTACAAGGAAATTGAACCCCATCCTAATATAAGAAGGATTTAAGGGGGCAGTCACTTTTCGACGGGGAAATTGTACCCCCTTCTAATATAAGCAGGATTTAAGGTGGCAGCCACTTTTCTACAAGTAAATTGTACCCCCTCCTAATATAAGCAGGATTTAAGGGGGCAGTCACTTTTCGACTTGGAAATTGTACCCCCTTATAATATAAGCAGGATTTAAGGTGGCAGCCACTTTTCTACAAGGAAATTATACCCCCTTCTAATATAAGCAGGATATAAGGGGGCAGTCACTTTTCTACGGGGAAATTGTACCCCCCCTAATATAAGCAGGATTTAAAGGGGCATTCACTTTCTACGGGGAAATTGTACCCCCTCCTAGTATAAGCAGGATTTAAGGGGGCAGTCACTTTTCTACGGGGAAATTGTACCCCCTCCTAATATAAGCAAGATTTAAATGGGCAGTCACTTTTCTAGGGGGAAATTTTACCGCCTCCTAATATAAGCAGGATTTAAAACTGGCATTCTCTTTTCTTCGGGGAAATTGTACCCCCTCCTAATATAAGCAGAATTTAAGGGGGCAGTCACTTTTCTACGTGGAAATTGTACCCTCTCCTAATATAAGCAGGATTTAAGGGGGCAGTCACTTTTCTACGAGGAAATTGTACCCCCTCCTAATATAAGCAGGATTTAAAGGGCAGTCACTTTTCTACGGGGAAATTGTACCCCCTCCTAATATAAGCAGGATTTAAGGCGGCAGTTACTTTTCTACGGGGAAATTGTACCCCCTCCTAATATAAGCTGGATTTAAGGTACAGTCACAATTCTACGGGGAAATTGTACCCCCTCCTAATATAAGCAGGATTTAATGGGGCAATCACTTTTCTACGGGGAAATTGTACCCCCTCCTAATATAAGCAGGATTTAAGGGGGCAGTCACTTTTCGACGGGGAAATTGTACCCCCTCCTAATATAAGCAGGATTTAGTGGGGCAGTCACTTTTCTACGGGGAAATTGTACCCTCTCCTAATATAAGAAGGATTTAAGGGGGAAGTCACTTTTCTACGAGGAAATTGTACACCCTCTTAATATATGCAGGATTTGAGGGGGCAGCCACTTTTGTACTGGGAAATTGTACCCCCTCCTAATATATGCATGATTTAAGAGGGCAGTTACTCTTCTACGGGGAAATTGTACCCCCTCCTAATATAAGCAGGAATTAAGGGGGCAGTCACTTTTCTACGAGGAAATTGTACAACCTCTTAATATATGCAGGATTTAGGGGGGCAATCACTCTTCTACGGGGAAATTGTACCCCCTCCTAATATAAGCAGGATTTAAGGGGGCAGTCACTTTTCTACGGGGAAATTGTACCCCCTCCTAATATAAACAGGATATAAGGGGGCAGTCACTTTTCTACGGGGAAATTGTACTCCCTCCTAATATAAGCTGGATTTATTGTGGAAATCACTTGTCTACGGGGAAATTGTACCCCCTCCTAATATAACCAGGATTTAAGGGGGCAGTCACTTTTCTACGGGGAAAATGTACCCCCTCCTAATATAAACAGGTTTTAAGGGGCAGTTACTTTTCTACGGGGAAATTGTATCCCCTCCTAATATAAGAAGGATTTAAGGGGGCCTCACTTTTCTACGGGGAAATTATACCCCCTCCTGATATAAGCAGGATTTAAGTGGGCAGTCACTTTTCTACGGGGAAATTATACCCCCTCCTAATATAAGCAGGATTTAAGGGGGCAGTCACTTTTCGACGGGGAAATTGTACCCCCATCTAATATAAGCAGGATTTAAGGTGGCAGCCACTTTTCTACAAGGAAATTGTACCCCCTCCTAATATAAGCAGGATGTAAGGGGGCAGTCACTTTTCTACGGGGAAATTGTACCCCCTCCTGATATAAGCAGGATTTAAAGGGGCATTCACTTTTCTTCAAAGAAATTATACCCCCTCCTAATATAAGCAGGATTTAAGGGGCAGTCACTTTTCTACGGGGAAATTGTACCCCCTCGTAATATAAGCAGGATTTAAGGGGCATTCACTTTTCTACAAGGAAATTGTACCCCCTCCTAATATAAGAAGGATTTAAGGGGGCAGTCACTTTTCGACGGGGAAATTTGTACCCCCTTCTAATATAAGCAGGATTTAAGGTGGCAGCCTCTTTTCTACAAGGAAACTGTACCCCCTCCTAATATAAGCAGGATTTAAGGGGGCAGTCACTTTTCGACGGGGAAATTGTACCCCCTTCTAATATAAGCAGGATTTAAGGTGGTAGCCACTTTTCTACAAGGAAATTATACCCATCCTAATATAAGCAGGATTTAAGGGGGCAGTCACTTTTCTACGGGGAAATTGTACCCCCCCTAATATAAGCAGGATTTAAAGGGGCATTCACTTTTCTACAAGGAAATTGAACCCCCTCCTAATATAAGAAGGATTTAAGGTGGCAGCCACTTTTCTACAAGGAAATTATACCCCCTCCTAATATAAGCAGGATTTAAGGGGGCAGTCACTTTTCTACAGGGAAATTGTACCCCCTCCTAATATAAGCAGTATTTAATGGGGCATTCACTTTCTACGGGGAAATTGTACCCCCTCCTAATATAAGCAGGATTTAAGGGGGCAGTCACTTTTCTACGGGGAAATTGTACCCCCTCCTAATATAAGCAAGATTTAAATGGGCAGTCACTTTTCTACGGGGAAATTTTACCGCTTCCTAATATAAGCAGGATTTAAAACTGGCATTCTCTTTTCTACGGGGAAATTGTACCCTCTCCTAATATAAGCAGGATTTAAGGGGGCAGTCACTTTTCTACGAGGAAATTGTACCCCCTCCTAATATAAGCAGGATTTAAGGGGGCAGTCAGTTTTCTACGGGGAAATTGTACCCCCTCCTAAAATAAGCAGGATTTAAGGCGGCAGTTACTTTTCTACGGGGAAATTGTACCCCCTCCTAATATAAGATGGATTTAAGGGGCAGTCACTCTTCTACGGGGAAATTGTACCACCTCCTAATATAAGCAGGATTTAATGGGGCAGTCACTTTTCTACGGGGAAATTGTACCCCCTCCTAATATATGCAGGATTTAAGGGGGCAGTCACTTTTCTACGGTCAAATTGTACCCCCTCCTAATATAAGCAGTATTTAGTGGGGCAGTCAATTTTCTACGGGAAATTGTACCCTCTCCTAATATAAGAAGGATTTAAGGGGGCAGTTACTTTTCTACGAGGAAATTGTACACCCTCTTAATATATGCAGGATTTAAGGGGGCAGCCACTTTTGTACTGGGAAATTGTACCCCCTCCTAATATATGCTTGATTTAAGAGGGCAGTTACTTTTCTACGGGGAAATTGTACCCCCTCCTAATATAAGCAGGATTTAAGGGGGCAGTCACTTTTCTACGAGGAAATTGTACACCCTCTTAATATATGCAGGATTTAGGGGGGCAGTCACTCTTCTACGGGGAAATTGTACCCCCTCCTAATATAAGCAGGATTTAAGGCGGCAGTCACTTTTCTACGGGGAAATTGTACCCCCTCCTAATATAAGCAGGATTTAAGGGGGCAGTCAGTTATCTACGGCGAAATTGTACCCCCTCCTAATATAACCAGGATTTAAGGCGGCAGTTATTTTTCTACGGGGAAATTGTACCCCCTCCTAATATAAGCTGGATTTAAGGGGCAGTCACTCTTCTACGGGGAAATTGTACCCCCTCCTAATATAAGCAGGATTTAATGGGGCAGTCACTTTTCTACGGGGAAATTGTACCCCCTCCTAATATAAGCAGGATTTAAGGGGGCAGTCACTTTTCTACGGTCAAATTGTACCCCCTCCTAATATAAGCAGTATTTAGTGGGGCAGTCAATTTTCTACGGGAAATTGTACCCTCTCCTAATATAAGAAGGATTTAAGGGGGCAGTTACTTTTCTACGGGGAAATTGTACCCCCTCCTAATATAAGCAGGATTTAAGGGGGCAGTCACTTTTCTACGAGGAAATTGTACACCCTCTTAATATATGCAGGATTTAGGGGGGCAGTCACTCTTCTACGGGGAAATAATACCCCCTCCTAATATAAGCAGGATTTAAGGGGGCAGTCACTTTTCTACGGGGAAATTGTACCCCCTCCTAATATAAGCAGGATTTAAGGGAGCAGTCACTTTTCTACGGGGAAATTGTACCCCCGCCTAATATAAGCTGGATTTATTGTGGAAATCACTTGTCTACGGGGAAATTGTACCCCCTCCTAATATAACCAGGATTTAAGGGGGCAGTCACTTTTCTACGGGGAAATTGTACCCCCTCCTAATATAAACAGGATTTATGGGGCAGTTACTTTTCTACGGGGTAATTGTATCCCCTCCTAATATAAGAAGGATTTAAGGGGGCCTCACTTTTCTACGGGGAAATTATACCCCCTCCTAATATAAGCAGGATTTAAGTGGGCAGTCACTTTTCTACGGGGAAATTATGCCCCCTCCTAATATAAGCAGGATTTAAGGGGGCAGTCACTTTTCGACGGAGAAATTGTACCCCCATCTAATATAAGCAGGATTTAAGGTGGCAGCCACTTTTCTACAAGGAAATTGTACCCCCTCCTAATATAAGCAGGATTTAAGGGGGCAGTCACTTTTCTACGGGGAAATTGTACCCCCTCCTGATATAAGCAGGATTTAAAGGGGCATTCACTTTTCTTCAAGGAAATTATAACCCCTCCTAATATAAGCAGGATTTAAGGGGGCAGTCACTTTTCTACGAGGAAATTGTACACCCTCTTAATATATGCAGGATTTAGGGGGGCAGTCACTCTTCTACGGGGAAATAATACCCCCTCCTAATATAAGCAGGATTTAAGGGGGCAGTCACTTTTCTACGGGGAAATTGTACCCCCTCCTAATATAAGCAGGATTTAAGGGAGCAGTCACTTTTCTACGGGGAAATTGTACCCCCGCCTAATATAAGCTGGATTTATTGTGGAAATCACTTGTCTACGGGGAAATAGTACCCCCTCCTAATATAACCAGGATTTAAGGGGGCAGTCACTTTTCTACGGGGAAATTGTACCCCCTCCTAATATAAACAGGATTTATGGGGCAGTCACTTTTCTACGGGGTAATTGTATCCCCTCCTAATATAAGAAGGATTTAAGGGGGCCTCACTTTTCTACGGGGAAATTATACCCCCTCCTAATATAAGCAGGATTTAAGTGGGCAGTCACTTTTCTACGGGGAAATTATGCCCCCTCCTAATATAAGCAGGATTTAAGGGGGCAGTCACTTTTCGACGGAGAAATTGTACCCCCATCTAATATAAGCAGGATTTAAGGTGGCAGCCACTTTTCTACAAGGAAATTGTACCCCCTCCTAATATAAGCAGGATTTAAGGGGGCAGTCACTTTTCTACGGGGAAATTGTACGTCTCCTAATGTAAGCAGGATTTAAGGAGGCAGTCACTTTTCTACGGGGAAATTGTACCCCCTTTTAATTTGAGCAGGATTTAAGGGGGCAGTTACTTTTCTACGGGGAAATTGAACCCCCTCCTAATATAAGCAGGATTTTGGGGGGCAGTCACTTTTCTACGGGGAAATTGTACCCCCTCCTATTATAAGCAGGATTTAAGGGGGCAGTCACTTTTCTACGGGCAAATTGTACCCCCTCCTAATATAAGAAGGATTTAAGGGGCAGTCACTTTTCTACGGGGAAATTATACCCCCTCCTAATATAAGCAGGATTTAAGGGGGCAGTCACTTTTCTACGGGAAATTGTACACCCTCCTAATATAAGCAGGATTTAAGGGGGCAGTCACTTTCCGACGGGGAAATTGTACCCTATCCTAATATAAGAAGGATTTAAGGGGGCAGTCACTATTCTACGGGGAAATTATACCCCTTCCTAATAAAAGCAGGATTTAAGGGGCAGTCACTTTTCTACGGGGATATTGTACCCCCTTCTAATATAAGCAGGATTTATGGTGGCAGCCACTTTTCTACGAGGAAATTGTACACCCTCCTAATATATGCAGGATTTAAGGGGGCAGTCACTTTTCTACGGGGAAATTGTACCCCCTCCTAATATAAGAAGGATTTAAGGGGGCAGTCACTTTTCTACGGGGAAATTATACCCCCTCCTAATATAAGCAGGATTTAAGGGGGCAGTCACTTTTCTACGGGGAAATTGTACCCCCTCCTAATATAAGAAGGATTTAAGGGGGCAGTCACTTTTCTACGAGGAATTTATACCCCCTCCTAATATAAGGAGGATTTAAGGGGGCTGTCACTTTTCTACGAGGAAATTGTACACCCTCCTAATATATGCAGGATTTAAGGGGGCAGTCACTTTTCTACGGGGAAATTAAACCCCCTCCTAATATAAGCAGGATTTAAGGGGCAGTCACTTTACTACGGGGAAATTGTACCCGCTCCCAATATAAGAAGGATTTAAAAGGGCAGTCACTTTTCTACGAGGAAATTATACCCCCTCCTAATATAAGCAGGATTTAAGGGGGCAGTCACTTTTCTACGGGGAAATTGTACACCCTCCTAATATAAGCAGGATTTAAGGGGGCAGTCACTTTTCTAAGGGGAAATTGTACCCCCTCCTAATATACGAAGGATTTAAGGGGGCAGTCACTTTTCTACGGGGAAATTATACCCCCTCCTAATATAAGCAGGATTTAAGGGGGCAGTCACTTTTCTACGAGGAAATTGTACACCCTCCTAATATATGCAGGATTTAAGGGGGCAGTCACTTTTCTACGGGGAAATTATACCCCCTCATAATATAAGCAGGATTTAAGGGGGCAGTCACTTTTCTACGGGGAAATTGTACCCCCTCTTAATATAAGAAGGATTTAAGGGAGCAGTCACTTTTCTACGTGGAAATTGTACCCCCTCCTAATATAAGCAGGATTTAAATAGGCATTCACTTTTCTACGGGGAAATTGTACCCCCTCCTAATATAAGCATGATTTAAGGGGGCAGTCTCTTTTCTACGGGGAAATTGTACCCCCTCCTAATATAAGCAGGATTTAAGGGGGCAGTCACTTTTCTACGGGGAAATTGTACCCCCTCCTAATATAAGCAGGATTTAAGGTGGCAGTCACTTTTCTACGGGGAAATTGTACCCCCTCCTAATATAAGCAGGATTTATGGGGGAAATCACTTGTCTAAATGGAAATTGTACCCCCTCCTAATATAAGCAGGATTTAAGGGGGCAGTCTCTTTTCTACGGGGAAATTATACCCCCTCCTAATATAAGCAGGATTTAAGGGGCAGTCACTTTTCGACTGGGAAATTGTACCCCAATCTAATATAAGCAGGATTTAATTTGGCAGCCACTTTTCTACAAGGAAATTGTACCCCCTCCTAATATAAGCAGAATTTAAGGGGGCAGTCACTTTTCTACGGGGAAATTGTACCCCCTCCTGATATAAGCAGGATTTAAAGGGGCATTCACTTTTCTTCAAGGAAATTATACCCCCTCCTAATATAAGCAGGATTTAAGGGGGCAGTCACTTTTCTACGGGGAAATTGTACCCCCTCGTAATATAAGCAGGATTTAAGGGGGCATTCACTTTTCTACAAGGAAATTGTACCCCCTCCTAATATAAGAAGGATTTAAGGGGGCAGTCACTATTCGACGGGGAAATTGTACCCCCTTCTAATATAAGCAGGATTTAAGGTGGTAACCACTTTTCTACAAGGAAATTATACCCATCCTAATATAAGCAGGATTTAAGGGGGCAGTCACTTTTCTACGGGGAAATTGTACCCCCCCTAATATAAGCAGGATTTAAAGGGGCATTCACTTTTCTACAAGGAAATTGAACCCCCTCCTAATATAAGAAGGATTTAAGGGGGCAGTCACTTTTCGACGGGGAAATTGTACCCCCTTCTAATATAAGCAGGATTTAAGGTGGCAGCCACTTTTCTACAAGTAAATTGTACCCCCTCCTAATATAAGCAGGATTTAAGGGGGCAGTCACTTTTCGACGGGGAAATTGTACCCCCTTCTAATATAAGCAGGATTTAAGGTGGCATCCACTCTTCTACAAGTAAATTGTACCCCCTCCTAATATAAGCAGGATTTAAGGGGGCAGCCACTTTTCTACGAGGAAATTGTACACCCTCCTAATATATGCAGGATTTAAGGGGGCAGTCACTTTTCTACGAGGAAATTGTGCCCCCTCCTAATATAAGAAGGATTTAAGGGGGCAGTCACTTTTCTACGGGCAAATTGTACCCCCTCCTAATATAAGAAGGATTTAAGGGGCAGTCACTTTTCTACGGGGAAATTATACCCCCTCCTAATATAAGCAAGATTTAAGGGGGCAGTCACTTTTCTACGGGGAAATTGTACCCCCTCCTAATATAAGCAGGATTTAGGGGGGCAGTCACTTTTCTACGGGCAAATTGTACCCCCTCCTAATATAAGAAGGATTTAAGGGGCAGTCACTTTTCTACGGGGAAATTATACCCCCTCCTAATATAAGCAGGATTTAAGGGGGCAGTCACTTTTCTACGGGGAAATTGTACACCCTCCTAATATAAGCAGGATTTAAGGGGGCAGTCACTTTCCGACGGGGAAATTGTACCCGCTCCTAATATAAGAAGGATTTAAGGGGGCAGTCACTATTCTACGGGGAAATTATACCCCTTCCTAATAAAAGCAGGATTTAAGGGGCAGTCACTTTTCTACGGGGAAATTGTACCCCCTTCAAATATAAGCAGGATTTAAGGTGGCAGCCACTTCTCTACGAGGAAATTGTACACCCTCCTAATATATGCAGGATTTAAGGGGGCAGTCACTTTTCTACGGGGAAATTGTACCCCCTCCTAATATAAGAAGGATTTAAGGGGGCAGTCACTTTTCTACGGGGAAATTATACCCCCTCCTAATATAAGCAGGATTTAAGGGGGCAGTCACTTTTCTACGGGGAAATTGTACCCCCTCCTAATATAAGAAGGATTTAAGGGGGCAGTCACTTTTCTACGGGGAATTTATACCCCCTCCTAATATAAGCAGGATTTAAGGGGGCTGTCACTTTTCTACGAGGAAATTGTACACCCTCCTAATATATGCAGGATTTAAGGGGGCAGTCACTTTTCTACGGGGAAATTAAACCCCCTCCTAATATAAGCAGGATTTAAGGGGCAGTCACTTTACTATGGGGAAATTGTACCCCCTCCTAATATAAGCAGGATTTAAAAGAGCAGTCACTTTTCTACGGGGAAATTATACCCCCTCCTAATATAAGCAGCATTTAAGGGGGTAGTCACTTTTCTTCGGGGAAATTGTACCCCCTCCTAATATAAGCAGGATTTAAGGGGGCAGTCACTTTTCTACGGGGAAATTGTACCCCCTCCTAATATAAGAAGGATTTAAGGGGGCAGTCACTTTTCTACGGGGAAATTATACCCCCTCCTAATATAAGCAGGATTTAAGGGGGCAGTCACTTTTCTACGAGGAAATTGCACACTCTCCTAATATATGCAGGATTTAAGGGGGCAGTCACTTTTCTACGGGGAAATTATACCCCCTCATAATATAAGCAGGATTTAAGGGGGCAGTCACTTTTCTACGGGGAAATTGTACCCCCTCCTAATATAAGAAGGATTTAAGGGAGCAGTCACTTTTCTACGGGGAAATTGTACCCCCTCCTAATATAAGCAGGATTTAAAGGGGCATTCCCTTTTCTACGGGGAAATTGAACCCTCTCCTAATATAAGCAGGATTTAAGGGGGCAGTCTCTTTTCTACGGGGAAATTGTACCCCCTCCTAATATAAGCAGGATTTAAGGGGGCAGTCACCTTTCTACGGGGAAATTGTACCCCCTCCTAATATAAGCAGGATTTAAGGGGGCAGACACTTTTCTACGGGGAAATTGTACCCCCTCCTAATATAAGCAGGATTTATGGGAGAAATCACTTGTCTACATGGAAATTGTACCCCCTCCTAATATAAGCAGGATTTAAGGGGGCAGTCTCTTTTCTACGGGGAAATTATACCCCCTCCTAATATAAGCAGGATTTAAGGGGCAGTCACCTTTCTACGGGGAAATTGTACACCCTCCTAATATAAGCAGGATTTAAGGGGGCAGTCACTTTCCGACGGGGAAATTGTACCCTCCCCTTATATAAGAAGGATTTAAGGGGGCAGTCACTATTCTACGGGGAAATTATACCCCTTCCTAATAAAAGCAGGATTTAAGGGGCCGTCACTTTTCTACGGGGAAATTGTACCCCCTTCTAATATAAGCAGGATTTAAGGTGGCAGCCACTTTTCTACGAGGAAATTGTACACCCTCCTAATATATGCAGGATTTAAGGGGGCAGTCACTTTTCTACGAGGAAATTGTACCCCCTCCTAATATAAGAAGGATTTAAGGGGGCAGTCACTTTTCTACTGGGAAATTATACCCCCTCCTAATATAAGCAGGATTTAAGGGGGCAGTCACTTTTCCACGGGGAAATTGTACCCCTCCTAATATAAGAAGGATTTAAGGGGGCAGTCACTTTTCTACTGGGAATTTATACCCCCTCCTAATATAAGCAGGATTTAAGGGGGCTGTCACTTTTCTACGAGGAAATTGTACACCCTCCTAATATATGCAGGATTTAAGGGGGCAGTCACTTTTCTACGGGGAAATTAAACCCCCTCCTAATATAAGCAGGATTTAAGGGGCAGTCACTTTACTACGGGGAAATTGTACCCCCTCCTAATATAAGAAGGATTTTAAAGGGCAGTCACTTTTCTACGGGGAAATTATACCCCCTCCTAATATAAGCAGGATTTAAGGGGGCAGTCACTTTTCTACAGGGAAATTGTACCCCCTCCTGATATAAGCAGGATTTAAGGGGGCAGTCACTTTTCTACGGGGAAATTGTACCCCCTCCTAATATAAGAAGGATTTAAGGGGGCAGTCACTTTTCTACGGGGAAATTATACCCCCTCCGAATATAAGCAGGATTTAAGGGGGCAGTCACTTTTCTACGAGGAAATTGTACACCCTCCTAATATATGCAGGATTTAATGGGGCAGTCACTTTTCTACGGGGAAATTATACCCCCTCATAATATAAGCAGGATTTAAAGGGGCAGTCACTTTTCTACAAGGAAATTGTACCCCCTCCTAATATAAGAAGGATTTAAGGGAGCAGTCACTTTTCTACGGGGAAATTGTACCCCCTCCTAATATAAGCAGGATTTAAAGGGGCATTCACTTTTCTACGGGGAAATTGTACCCCCTCCTAATATAAGCAGGAGTTAAGGGGGCAGTCTCTTTTATATGGGGAAATTGTACCCCCTCCTAATATAAGCAGGATTTAAGGGGGCAGTCACTTTTCTACGGGGAAATTGTACCCCCTCCTAATATAAGCAGGATTTAAAGGGGCATTCACTTTTCTACGGGGAAATTGTACCCCCTCCTAATATAAGCAGGATTTAAGGGGCAGTCTCTTTTCTACGGGGAAATTGTACCCCCTCCTAATATAAGAAGGATTTAAGGGGGCAGTCACTTTTCTACGGGGAAATTATACCCCCTCCTAATATAAGCAGGATTTAAGGGGGCAGTCACTTTTCGACGGAGAAATTGTACCAACTTCTAATATAAGCAGGATTTAAGGTGGCAGACACTTTTCTACAAGGAAATTGTACCCCCTCCTAATATAAGCAGGATTTAAGGGGGCAGTCACTTTTCTACGTGGAAATTGTACCCCCTCCTAATATAAGCAGGATTTAATGGGCATTCACTTTTCTTCAAGGAAATTATACCCCCTCCTAATATAAGCAGGATTTAAGGGGGCAGTAAATTTTCTACGTGGAAATTGTACCCCCTCCTAATATAAGCAGGATTTAAAGGGGCATTCACTTTTCTACAAGGAAATTGAACCCCATCCTAATATAAGAAGGATTTAAGGGGGCAGTCACTTTTCGACGGGGAAATTGTACCCCAATCTAATATAAGCAGGATTTAAGGTGGCAGCCACTTTTCTACAAGTAAATTGTACCCCCTCCTAATATAAGCAGGATTTAAGGGGGCAGTCACTTTTCGACTTGGAAATTGTACCCCCTTCTAATATAAGCAGGATTTAAGGTGGCAGCCACTTTTCTACAAGGAAATTATACCCCCTCCTAATATAAGCAGGATATAAGGGGGCAGTCACTTTTCTACGGGGAAATTGTACCCCCCCTAATATAAGCAGGATTTAAAGGGGCATTCACTTTCTACGGGGAAATTGTACCCCCTCCTAATATAAGCAGGATTTAAGGGGGCAGTCACTTTTCTACGGGGAAATTGTACCCCCTCCTAATATAAGCAAGATTTAAATGGGCAGTCACTTTTCTACGGGGAAATTTTACACCCTCCTAATATATGCAGGATTTAAGGGGGCAGTCACTTTTCTACGGGGAAATTGTACCCCCTCCTAATATAAGAAGGATTTAAGGGGGCAGTCACTTTTCTACGGGGAAATTATACCCCCTCCTAATATAAGCAGGATTTAAGGGGGCAGTCACTTTTCTACGGGGAAATTGTACCCCCTCCTAATATAAGAAGGATTTAAGGGGGCAGTCACTTTTCTACGAGGAATTTATACCCCCTCCTAATATAAGGAGGATTTAAGGGGGCTGTCACTTTTCTACGAGGAAATTGTACACCCTCCTAATATATGCAGGATTTAAGGGGGCAGTCACTTTTCTACGGGGAAATTAAACCCCCTCCTAATATAAGCAGGATTTAAGGGGCAGTCACTTTACTGCGGGGAAATTGTACCCGCTCCCAATATAAGAAGGATTTAAAAGGGCAGTCACTTTTCTACGGGGAAATTATACCCCCTCCTAATATAAGCAGGATTTAAGGGGGCAGTCACTTTTCTACGGGGAAATTGTACACCCTCCTAATATAAGCAGGATTTAAGGGGGCAGTCACTTTTCTAAGGGGAAATTGTACCCCCTCCTAATATACGAAGGATTTAAGGGGGCAGTCACTTTTCTACGGGGAAATTATACCCCCTCCTAATATAAGCAGGATTTAAGGGGGCAGTCACTTTTCTACGAGGAAATTGTACACCCTCCTAATATATGCAGGATTTAAGGGGGCAGTCACTTTTCTACGGGGAAATTATACCCCCTCATAATATAAGCAGGATTTAAGGGGGCAGTCACTTTTCTACGGGGAAATTGTACCCCCTCTTAATATAAGAAGGATTTAAGGGAGCAGTCACTTTTCTACGTGGAAATTGTACCCCCTCCTAATATAAGCAGGATTTAAATAGGCATTCACTTTTCTACGGGGAAATTGTACCCCCTCCTAATATAAGCATGATTTAAGGGGGCAGTCTCTTTTCTACGGGGAAATTGTACCCCCTCCTAATATAAGCAGGATTTAAGGGGGCAGTCACTTTTCTACGGGGAAATTGTACCCCCTCCTAATATAAGCAGGATTTAAGGTGGCAGTCACTTTTCTACGGGGAAATTGTACCCCCTCCTAATATAAGCAGGATTTATGGGGGAAATCACTTGTCTAAATGGAAATTGTACCCCCTCCTAATATAAGCAGGATTTAAGGGGGCAGTCTCTTTTCTACGGGGAAATTATACCCCCTCCTAATATAAGCAGGATTTAAGGGGCAGTCACTTTTCGACTGGGAAATTGTACCCCAATCTAATATAAGCAGGATTTAAGGTGGCAGCCACTTTTCTACAAGGAAATTGTACCCCCTCCTAATATAAGCAGAATTTAAGGGGGCAGTCACTTTTCTACGGGGAAATTGTACCCCCTCCTGATATAAGCAGGATTTAAAGGGGCATTCACTTTTCTTCAAGGAAATTATACCCCCTCCTAATATAAGCAGGATTTAAGGGGGCAGTCACTTTTCTACGGGGAAATTGTACCCCCTTCTAATATAAGCAGGATTTAAGGGGGCTGTCACTTTTCTACGAGGAAATTGTACACCCTCCTAATATATGCAGGATTTAAGGGGGCAGTCACTTTTCTACGGGGAAATTAAACCCCCTCCTAATATAAGCAGGATTTAAGGGGCAGTCACTTTACTACGGGGAAATTGTACCCCCTCCTAATATAAGAAGGATTTTAAAGGGCAGTCACTTTTCTACGGGGAAATTATACCCCCTCCTAATATAAGCAGGATTTAAGGGGGCAGTCACTTTTCTACAGGGAAATTGTACCCCCTCCTGATATAAGCAGGATTTAAGGGGGCAGTCACTTTTCTACGGGGAAATTGTACCCCCTCCTAATATAAGAAGGATTTAAGGGGGCAGTCACTTTTCTACGGGGAAATTATACCCCCTCCGAATATAAGCAGGATTTAAGGGGGCAGTCACTTTTCTACGAGGAAATTGTACACCCTCCTAATATATGCAGGATTTAATGGGGCAGTCACTTTTCTACGGGGAAATTATACCCCCTCATAATATAAGCAGGATTTAAGGGGGCAGTCACTTTTCTACAAGGAAATTGTACCCCCTCCTAATATAAGAAGGATTTAAGGGAGCAGTCACTTTTCTACGGGGAAATTGTACCCCCTCCTAATATAAGCAGGATTTAAAGGGGCATTCACTTTTCTACGGGGAAATTGTACCCCCTCCTAATATAAGCAGGAGTTAAGGGGGCAGTCTCTTTTATATGGGGAAATTGTACCCCCTCCTAATATAAGCAGGATTTAAGGGGGCAGTCACTTTTCTACGGGGAAATTGTACCCCCTCCTAATATAAGCAGGATTTAAAGGGGCATTCACTTTTCTACGGGGAAATTGTACCCCCTCCTAATATAAGCAGGATTTAAGGGGGCAGTCTCTTTTCTACGGGGAAATTGTACCCCCTCCTAATATAAGAAGGATGTAAGGGGGCAGTCAATTTTCTACGGGGAAATTATACCCCCTCCTAATATAAGCAGGATTTAAGGGGGCAGTCACTTTTCGACGGAGAAATTGTACCAACTTCTAATATAAGCAGGATTTAAGGTGGCAGACACTTTTCTACAAGGAAATTGTACCCCCTCCTAATATAAGCAGGATTTAAGGGGGCAGTCACTTTTCTACGTGGAAATTGTACCCCCTCCTAATATAAGCAGGATTTAATGGGCATTCACTTTTCTTCAAGGAAATTATACCCCCTCCTAATATAAGCAGGATTTAAGGGGGCAGTAAATTTTCTACGTGGAAATTGTACCCCCTCCTAATATAAGCAGGATTTAAAGGGGCATTCACTTTTCTACAAGGAAATTGAACCCCATCCTAATATAAGAAGGATTTAAGGGGGCAGTCACTTTTCGACGGGGAAATTGTACCCCCTTCTAATATAAGCAGGATTTAAGGTGGCAGCCACTTTTCTACAAGTAAATTGTACCCCCTCCTAATATAAGCAGGATTTAAGGGGGCAGTCACTTTTCGACTTGGAAATTGTACCCCCTTCTAATATAAGCAGGATTTAAGGTGGCAGCCACTTTTCTACAAGGAAATTATACCCCCTCCTAATATAAGCAGGGTATATAAGGGGCAGTCACTTTTCTACGGGGAAATTGTACCCCCCCTAATATAAGCAGGATTTAAAGGGGCATTCACTTTCTACGGGGAAATTGTACCCCCTCCTAATATAAGCAGGATTTAAGGGGGCAGTCACTTTTCTACGGGGAAATTGTACCCCCTCCTAATATAAGCAAGATTTAAATGGGCAGTCACTTTTCTACGGGGAAATTTTACACCCTCCTAATATATGCAGGATTTAAGGGGGCAGTCACTTTTCTACGGGGAAATTGTACCCCCTCCTAATATAAGAAGGATTTAAGGGGGCAGTCACTTTTCTACGGGGAAATTATACCCCCTCCTAATATAAGCAGGATTTAAGGGGGCAGTCACTTTTCTACGGGGAAATTGTACCCCCTCCTAATATAAGAAGGATTTAAGGGGGCAGTCACTTTTCTACGAGGAATTTATACCCCCTCCTAATATAAGGAGGATTTAAGGGGGCTGTCACTTTTCTACGAGGAAATTGTACACCCTCCTAATATATGCAGGATTTAAGGGGGCAGTCACTTTTCTACGGGGAAATTAAACCCCCTCCTAATATAAGCAGGATTTAAGGGGCAGTCACTTTACTGCGGGGAAATTGTACCCGCTCCCAATATAAGAAGGATTTAAAAGGGCAGTCACTTTTCTACGGGGAAATTATACCCCCTCCTAATATAAGCAGGATTTAAGGGGGCAGTCACTTTTCTACGGGGAAATTGTACACCCTCCTAATATAAGCAGGATTTAAGGGGGCAGTCACTTTTCTAAGGGGAAATTGTACCCCCTCCTAATATACGAAGGATTTAAGGGGGCAGTCACTTTTCTACGGGGAAATTATACCCCCTCCTAATATAAGCAGGATTTAAGGGGGCAGTCACTTTTCTACGAGGAAATTGTACACCCTCCTAATATATGCAGGATTTAAGGGGGCAGTCACTTTTCTACGGGGAAATTATACCCCCTCATAATATAAGCAGGATTTAAGGGGGCAGTCACTTTTCTACGGGGAAATTGTACCCCCTCTTAATATAAGAAGGATTTAAGGGAGCAGTCACTTTTCTACGTGGAAATTGTACCCCCTCCTAATATAAGCAGGATTTAAATAGGCATTCACTTTTCTACGGGGAAATTGTACCCCCTCCTAATATAAGCATGATTTAAGGGGGCAGTCTCTTTTCTACGGGGAAATTGTACCCCCTCCTAATATAAGCAGGATTTAAGGGGGCAGTCACTTTTCTACGGGGAAATTGTACCCCCTCCTAATATAAGCAGGATTTAAGGTGGCAGTCACTTTTCTACGGGGAAATTGTACCCCCTCCTAATATAAGCAGGATTTATGGGGGAAATCACTTGTCTAAATGGAAATTGTACCCCCTCCTAATATAAGCAGGATTTAAGGGGGCAGTCTCTTTTCTACGGGGAAATTATACCCCCTCCTAATATAAGCAGGATTTAAGGGGCAGTCACTTTTCGACTGGGAAATTGTACCCCAATCTAATATAAGCAGGATTTAAGGTGGCAGCCACTTTTCTACAAGGAAATTGTACCCCCTCCTAATATAAGCAGAATTTAAGGGGGCAGTCACTTTTCTACGGGGAAATTGTACCCCCTCCTGATATAAGCAGGATTTAAAGGGGCATTCACTTTTCTTCAAGGAAATTATACCCCCTCCTAATATAAGCAGGATTTAAGGGGGCAGTCACTTTTCTACGGGGAAATTGTACCCCCTCGTAATATAAGCAGGATTTAAGGGGGCATTCACTTTTCTACAAGGAAATTGTACCCCCTCCTAATATAAGAAGGATTTAAGGGGGCAGTCACTTTTCGACGGGGAAATTGTACCCCCTTCTAATATAAGCAGGATTTAAGGTGGTAACCACTTTTCTACAAGGAAATTATACCCATCCTAATATAAGCAGGATTTAAGGGGGCAGTCACTTTTCTACGGGGAAATTGTACCCCCCCTAATATAAGCAGGATTTAAAGGGGCATTCACTTTTCTACAAGGAAATTGAACCCCCTCCTAATATAAGAAGGATTTAAGGGGGCAGTCACTTTTCGACGGGGAAATTGTACCCCCTTCTAATATAAGCAGGATTTAAGGTGGCAGCCACTTTTCTACAAGTAAATTGTACCCCCTCCTAATATAAGCAGGATTTAAGGGGGCAGTCACTTTTCGACGGGGAAATTGTACCCCCTTCTAATATAAGCAGGATTTAAGGTGGCAGCCACTCTTCTACAAGTAAATTGTACCCCCTCCTAATATAAGCAGGATTTAAGGGGGCAGCCACTTTTCTACGAGGAAATTGTACACCCTCCTAATATATGCAGGATTTAAGGGGGCAGTCACTTTTCTACGAGGAAATTGTGCCCCCTCCTAATATAAGAAGGATTTAAGGGGGCAGTCACTTTTCTACGGGCAAATTGTACCCCCTCCTAATATAAGAAGGATTTAAGGGGCAGTCACTTTTCTACGGGGAAATTATACCCCCTCCTAATATAAGCAAGATTTAAGGGGGCAGTCACTTTTCTACGGGGAAATTGTACCCCCTCCTAATATAAGCAGGATTTAGGGGGGCAGTCACTTTTCTACGGGCAAATTGTACCCCCTCCTAATATAAGAAGGATTTAAGGGGCAGTCACTTTTCTACGGGGAAATTATACCCCCTCCTAATATAAGCAGGATTTAAGGGGGCAGTCACTTTTCTACGGGGAAATTGTACACCCTCCTAATATAAGCAGGATTTAAGGGGGCAGTCACTTTCCGACGGGGAAATTGTACCCGCTCCTAATATAAGAAGGATTTAAGGGGGCAGTCACTATTCTACGGGGAAATTATACCCCTTCCTAATAAAAGCAGGATTTAAGGGGCAGTCACTTTTCTACGGGGAAATTGTACCCCCTTCAAATATAAGCAGGATTTAAGGTGGCAGCCACTTCTCTACGAGGAAATTGTACACCCTCCTAATATATGCAGGATTTAAGGGGGCAGTCACTTTTCTACGGGGAAATTGTACCCCCTCCTAATATAAGAAGGATTTAAGGGGGCAGTCACTTTTCTACGGGGAAATTATACCCCCTCCTAATATAAGCAGGATTTAAGGGGGCAGTCACTTTTCTACGGGGAAATTGTACCCCCTCCTAATATAAGAAGGATTTAAGGGGGCAGTCACTTTTCTACGGGGAATTTATACCCCCTCCTAATATAAGCAGGATTTAAGGGGGCTGTCACTTTTCTACGAGGAAATTGTACACCCTCCTAATATATGCAGGATTTAAGGGGGCAGTCACTTTTCTACGGGGAAATTAAACCCCCTCCTAATATAAGCAGGATTTAAGGGGCAGTCACTTTACTATGGGGAAATTGTACCCCCTCCTAATATAAGCAGGATTTAAAAGAGCAGTCACTTTTCTACGGGGAAATTATACCCCCTCCTAATATAAGCAGCATTTAAGGGGGTAGTCACTTTTCTTCGGGGAAATTGTACCCCCTCCTAATATAAGCAGGATTTAAGGGGGCAGTCACTTTTCTACGGGGAAATTGTACCCCCCCCTAATATAAGAAGGATTTAAGGGGGCAGTCACTTTTCTACGGGGAAATTATACCCCCTCCTAATATAAGCAGGATTTAAGGGGGCAGTCACTTTTCTACGAGGAAATTGCACACTCTCCTAATATATGCATGATTTATGGGGGCAGTCACTTTTCTACGGGGAAATTATACCCCCTCATAATATAAGCAGGATTTAAGGGGGCAGTCACTTTTCTACGGGGAAATTGTACCCCCTCCTAATATAAGAAGGATTTAAGGGAGCAGTCACTTTTCTACGGGGAAATTGTACCCCCTCCTAATATAAGCAGGATTTAAAGGGGCATTCCCTTTTCTACGGGGAAATTGAACCCTCTCCTAATATAAGCAGGATTTAAGGGGGCAGTCTCTTTTCTACGGGGAAATTGTACCCCCTCCTAATATAAGCAGGATTTAAGGGGGCAGTCACCTTTCTACGGGGAAATTGTACCCCCTCCTAATATAAGCAGGATTTAAGGGGGCAGTCAGTTTTCTACGGGGAAATTGTACCCCCTCCTAAAATAAGCAGGATTTAAGGCGGCAGTTACTTTTCTACGGGGAAATTGTACCCCCTCCTAATATAAGATGGATTTAAGGGGCAGTCACTCTTCTACGGGGAAATTGTACCACCTCCTAATATAAGCAGGATTTAATGGGGCAGTCACTTTTCTACGGGGAAATTGTACCCCCTCCTAATATATGCAGGATTTAAGGGGGCAGTCACTTTTCTACGGTCAAATTGTACCCCCTCCTAATATAAGCAGTATTTAGTGGGGCAGTCAATTTTCTACGGGAAATTGTACCCTCTCCTAATATAAGAAGGATTTAAGGGGGCAGTTACTTTTCTACGAGGAAATTGTACACCCTCTTAATATATGCAGGATTTAAGGGGGCAGCCACTTTGTACTGGGAAATTGTACCCCCTCCTAATATATGCTTGATTTAAGAGGGCAGTTACTTTTCTACGGGGAAATTGTACCCCCTCCTAATATAAGCAGGATTTAAGGGGGCAGTCACTTTTCTACGAGGAAATTGTACACCCTCTTAATATATGCAGGATTTAGGGGGGCAGTCACTCTTCTACGGGGAAATTGTACCCCCTCCTAATATAAGCAGGATTTAAGGCGGCAGTCACTTTTCTACGGGGAAATTGTACCCCCTCCTAATATAAGCAGGATTTAAGGGGGCAGTCAGTTATCTACGGCGAAATTGTACCCCCTCCTAATATAACCAGGATTTAAGGCGGCAGTTATTTTTCTACGGGGAAATTGTACCCCCTCCTAATATAAGCTGGATTTAAGGGGCAGTCACTCTTCTACGGGGAAATTGTACCCCCTCCTAATATAAGCAGGATTTAATGGGGCAGTCACTTTTCTACGGGGAAATTGTACCCCCTCCTAATATAAGCAGGATTTAAGGGGGCAGTCACTTTTCTACGGTCAAATTGTACCCCCTCCTAATATAAGCAGTATTTAGTGGGGCAGTCAATTTTCTACGGGAAATTGTACCCTCTCCTAATATAAGAAGGATTTAAGGGGGCAGTTACTTTTCTACGGGGAAATTGTACCCCCTCCTAATATAAGCAGGATTTAAGGGGGCAGTCACTTTTCTACGAGGAAATTGTACACCCTCTTAATATATGCAGGATTTAGGGGGGCAGTCACTCTTCTACGGGGAAATAATACCCCCTCCTAATATAAGCAGGATTTAAGGGGGCAGTCACTTTTCTACGGGGAAATTGTACCCCCTCCTAATATAAGCAGGATTTAAGGGAGCAGTCACTTTTCTACGGGGAAATTGTACCCCCTGCCTAATATAAGCTGGATTTATTGTGGAAATCACTTGTCTACGGGGAAATTGTACCCCCTCCTAATATAACCAGGATTTAAGGGGGCAGTCACTTTTCTACGGGGAAATTGTACCCCCTCCTAATATAAACAGGATTTATGGGGCAGTTACTTTTCTACGGGGTAATTGTATCCCCTCCTAATATAAGAAGGATTTAAGGGGGCCTCACTTTTCTACGGGGAAATTATACCCCCTCCTAATATAAGCAGGATTTAAGTGGGCAGTCACTTTTCTACGGGGAAATTATGCCCCCTCCTAATATAAGCAGGATTTAAGGGGGCAGTCACTTTTCGACGGAGAAATTGTACCCCCATCTAATATAAGCAGGATTTAAGGTGGCAGCCACTTTTCTACAAGGAAATTGTACCCCCTCCTAATATAAGCAGGATTTAAGGGGGCAGTCACTTTTCTACGGGGAAATTGTACCCCCTCCTGATATAAGCAGGATTTAAAGGGGCATTCACTTTTCTTCAAGGAAATTATAACCCCTCCTAATATAAGCAGGATTTAAGGGGGCAGTCACTTTTCTACGAGGAAATTGTACACCCTCTTAATATATGCAGGATTTAGGGGGGCAGTCACTCTTCTACGGGGAAATAATACCCCCTCCTAATATAAGCAGGATTTAAGGGGGCAGTCACTTTTCTACGGGGAAATTGTACCCCCTCCTAATATAAGCAGGATTTAAGGGAGCAGTCACTTTTCTACGGGGAAATTGTACCCCCGCCTAATATAAGCTGGATTTATTGTGGAAATCACTTGTCTACGGGGAAATTGTACCCCCTCCTAATATAACCAGGATTTAAGGGGGCAGTCACTTTTCTACGGGGAAATTGTACCCCCTCCTAATATAAACAGGATTTATGGGGCAGTCACTTTTCTACGGGGTAATTGTATCCCCTCCTAATATAAGAAGGATTTAAGGGGGCCTCACTTTTCTACGGGGAAATTATACCCCCTCCTAATATAAGCAGGATTTAAGTGGGCAGTCACTTTTCTACGGGGAAATTATGCCCCCTCCTAATATAAGCAGGATTTAAGGGGGCAGTCACTTTTCGACGGAGAAATTGTACCCCCATCTAATATAAGCAGGATTTAAGGTGGCAGCCACTTTTCTACAAGGAAATTGTACCCCCTCCTAATATAAGCAGGATTTAAGGGGGCAGTCACTTTTCTACGGGGAAATTGTACGTCTCCTAATGTAAGCAGGATTTAAGGAGGCAGTCACTTTTCTACGGGGAAATTGTACCCCCTTTTAATTTGAGCAGGATTTAAGGGGGCAGTTACTTTTCTACGGGGAAATTGAACCCCCTCCTAATATAAGCAGGATTTTGGGGGGCAGTCACTTTTCTACGGGGAAATTGTACCCCCTCCTATTATAAGCAGGATTTAAGGGGGCAGTCACTTTTCTACGGGCAAATTGTACCCCCTCCTAATATAAGAAGGATTTAAGGGGCAGTCACTTTTCTACGGGGAAATTATACCCCCTCCTAATATAAGCAGGATTTAAGGGGGCAGTCACTTTTCTACGGGAAATTGTACACCCTCCTAATATAAGCAGGATTTAAGGGGGCAGTCACTTTCCGACGGGGAAATTGTACCCTATCCTAATATAAGAAGGATTTAAGGGGGCAGTCACTATTCTACGGGGAAATTATACCCCTTCCTAATAAAAGCAGGATTTAAGGGGCAGTCACTTTTCTACGGGGATATTGTACCCCCTTCTAATATAAGCAGGATTTATGGTGGCAGCCACTTTTCTACGAGGAAATTGTACACCCTCCTAATATATGCAGGATTTAAGGGGGCAGTCACTTTTCTACGGGGAAATTGTACCCCCTCCTAATATAAGAAGGATTTAAGGGGGCAGTCACTTTTCTACGGGGAAATTATACCCCCTCCTAATATAAGCAGGATTTAAGGGGGCAGTCACTTTTCTACGGGGAAATTGTACCCCCTCCTAATATAAGAAGGATTTAAGGGGGCAGTCACTTTTCTACGAGGAATTTATACCCCCTCCTAATATAAGGAGGATTTAAGGGGGCTGTCACTTTTCTACGAGGAAATTGTACACCCTCCTAATATATGCAGGATTTAAGGGGGCAGTCACTTTTCTACGGGGAAATTAAACCCCCTCCTAATATAAGCAGGATTTAAGGGGCAGTCACTTTACTACGGGGAAATTGTACCCGCTCCCAATATAAGAAGGATTTAAAAGGGCAGTCACTTTTCTACGGGGAAATTATACCCCCTCCTAATATAAGCAGGATTTAAGGGGGCAGTCACTTTTCTACGGGGAAATTGTACACCCTCCTAATATAAGCAGGATTTAAGGGGGCAGTCACTTTTCTAAGGGGAAATTGTACCCCCTCCTAATATACGAAGGATTTAAGGGGGCAGTCACTTTTCTAAGGGGAAATTATACCCCCTCCTAATATAAGCAGGATTTAAGGGGGCAGTCACTTTTCTACGAGGAAATTGTACACCCTCCTAATATATGCAGGATTTAAGGGGGCAGTCACTTTTCTACGGGGAAATTATACCCCCTCATAATATAAGCAGGATTTAAGGGGGCAGTCACTTTTCTACGGGGAAATTGTACCCCCTCTTAATATAAGAAGGATTTAAGGGAGCAGTCACTTTTCTACGTGGAAATTGTACCCCCTCCTAATATAAGCAGGATTTAAATAGGCATTCACTTTTCTACGGGGAAATTGTACCCCCTCCTAATATAAGCATGATTTAAGGGGGCAGTCTCTTTTCTACGGGGAAATTGTACCCCCTCCTAATATAAGCAGGATTTAAGGGGGCAGTCACTTTTCTACGGGGAAATTGTACCCCCTCCTAATATAAGCAGGATTTAAGGTGGCAGTCACTTTTCTACGGGGAAATTGTACCCCCTCCTAATATAAGCAGGATTTATGGGGGAAATCACTTGTCTAAATGGAAATTGTACCCCCTCCTAATATAAGCAGGATTTAAGGGGGCAGTCTCTTTTCTACGGGGAAATTATACCCCCTCCTAATATAAGCAGGATTTAAGGGGCAGTCACTTTTCGACTGGGAAATTGTACCCCAATCTAATATAAGCAGGATTTAAGGTGGCAGCCACTTTTCTACAAGGAAATTGTACCCCCTCCTAATATAAGCAGAATTTAAGGGGGCAGTCACTTTTCTACGGGGAAATTGTACCCCCTCCTGATATAAGCAGGATTTAAAGGGGCATTCACTTTTCTTCAAGGAAATTATACCCCCTCCTAATATAAGCAGGATTTAAGGGGGCAGTCACTTTTCTACGGGGAAATTGTACCCCCTCGTAATATAAGCAGGATTTAAGGGGGCATTCACTTTTCTACAAGGAAATTGTACCCCCTCCTAATATAAGAAGGATTTAAGGGGGCAGTCACTTTTCGACGGGGAAATTGTACCCCCTTCTAATATAAGCAGGATTTAAGGTGGTAACCACTTTTCTACAAGGAAATTATACCCATCCTAATATAAGCAGGATTTAAGGGGGCAGTCACTTTTCTACGGGGAAATTGTACCCCCCCTAATATAAGCAGGATTTAAAGGGGCATTCACTTTTCTACAAGGAAATTGAACCCCCTCCTAATATAAGAAGGATTTAAGGGGGCAGTCACTTTTCGACGGGGAAATTGTACCCCCTTCTAATATAAGCAGGATTTAAGGTGGCAGCCACTTTTCTACAAGTAAATTGTACCCCCTCCTAATATAAGCAGGATTTAAGGGGGCAGTCACTTTTCGACGGGGAAATTGTACCCCCTTCTAATATAAGCAGGATTTAAGGTGGCAGCCACTCTTCTACAAGTAAATTGTACCCCCTCCTAATATAAGCAGGATTTAAGGGGGCAGCCACTTTTCTACGAGGAAATTGTACACCCTCCTAATATATGCAGGATTTAAGGGGGCAGTCACTTTTCTACGAGGAAATTGTGCCCCCTCCTAATATAAGAAGGATTTAAGGGGGCAGTCACTTTTCTACGGGCAAATTGTACCCCCTCCTAATATAAGAAGGATTTAAGGGGCAGTCACTTTTCTACGGGGAAATTATACCCCCTCCTAATATAAGCAAGATTTAAGGGGGCAGTCACTTTTCTACGGGGAAATTGTACCCCCTCCTAATATAAGCAGGATTTAGGGGGGCAGTCACTTTTCTACGGGCAAATTGTACCCCCTCCTAATATAAGAAGGATTTAAGGGGCAGTCACTTTTCTACGGGGAAATTATACCCCCTCCTAATATAAGCAGGATTTAAGGGGGCAGTCACTTTTCTACGGGGAAATTGTACACCCTCCTAATATAAGCAGGATTTAAGGGGGCAGTCACTTTCCGACGGGGAAATTGTACCCGCTCCTAATATAAGAAGGATTTAAGGGGGCAGTCACTATTCTACGGGGAAATTATACCCCTTCCTAATAAAAGCAGGATTTAAGGGGCAGTCACTTTTCTACGGGGAAATTGTACCCCCTTCAAATATAAGCAGGATTTAAGGTGGCAGCCACTTCTCTACGAGGAAATTGTACACCCTCCTAATATATGCAGGATTTAAGGGGGCAGTCACTTTTCTACGGGGAAATTGTACCCCCTCCTAATATAAGAAGGATTTAAGGGGGCAGTCACTTTTCTACGGGGAAATTATACCCCCTCCTAATATAAGCAGGATTTAAGGGGGCAGTCACTTTTCTACGGGGAAATTGTACCCCCTCCTAATATAAGAAGGATTTAAGGGGGCAGTCACTTTTCTACGGGGAATTTATACCCCCTCCTAATATAAGCAGGATTTAAGGGGGCTGTCACTTTTCTACGAGGAAATTGTACACCCTCCTAATATATGCAGGATTTAAGGGGGCAGTCACTTTTCTACGGGGAAATTAAACCCCCTCCTAATATAAGCAGGATTTAAGGGGCAGTCACTTTACTATGGGGAAATTGTACCCCCTCCTAATATAAGCAGGATTTAAAAGAGCAGTCACTTTTCTACGGGGAAATTATACCCCCTCCTAATATAAGCAGCATTTAAGGGGGTAGTCACTTTTCTTCGGGGAAATTGTACCCCCTCCTAATATAAGCAGGATTTAAGGGGGCAGTCACTTTTCTACGGGGAAATTGTACCCCCTCCTAATATAAGAAGGATTTAAGGGGGCAGTCACTTTTCTACGGGGAAATTATACCCCCTCCTAATATAAGCAGGATTTAAGGGGGCAGTCACTTTTCTACGAGGAAATTGCACACTCTCCTAATATATGCAGGATTTAAGGGGGCAGTCACTTTTCTACGGGGAAATTATACCCCCTCATAATATAAGCAGGATTTAAGGGGGCAGTCACTTTTCTACGGGGAAATTGTACCCCCTCCTAATATAAGAAGGATTTAAGGGAGCAGTCACTTTTCTACGGGGAAATTGTACCCCCTCCTAATATAAGCAGGATTTAAAGGGGCATTCCCTTTTCTACGGGGAAATTGAACCCTCTCCTAATATAAGCAGGATTTAAGGGGGCAGTCTCTTTTCTACGGGGAAATTGTACCCCCTCCTAATATAAGCAGGATTTAAGGGGGCAGTCACCTTTCTACGGGGAAATTGTACCCCCTCCTAATATAAGCAGGATTTAAGGGGGCAGACACTTTTCTACGGGGAAATTGTACCCCCTCCTAATATAAGCAGGATTTATGGGAGAAATCACTTGTCTACATGGAAATTGTACCCCCTCCTAATATAAGCAGGATTTAAGGGGGCAGTCTCTTTTCTACGGGGAAATTATACCCCCTCCTAATATAAGCAGGATTTAAGGGGCAGTCACCTTTCTACGGGGAAATTGTACACCCTCCTAATATAAGCAGGATTTAAGGGGGCAGTCACTTTCCGACGGGGAAATTGTACCCTCCCCTTATATAAGAAGGATTTAAGGGGGCAGTCACTATTCTACGGGGAAATTATACCCCTTCCTAATAAAAGCAGGATTTAAGGGGCCGTCACTTTTCTACGGGGAAATTGTACCCCCTTCTAATATAAGCAGGATTTAAGGTGGCAGCCACTTTTCTACGAGGAAATTGTACACCCTCCTAATATATGCAGGATTTAAGGGGGCAGTCACTTTTCTACGAGGAAATTGTACCCCCTCCTAATATAAGAAGGATTTAAGGGGGCAGTCACTTTTCTACTGGGAAATTATACCCCCTCCTAATATAAGCAGGATTTAAGGGGGCAGTCACTTTTCCACGGGGAAATTGTACCCCTCCTAATATAAGAAGGATTTAAGGGGGCAGTCACTTTTCTACGGGGAATTTATACCCCCTCCTAATATAAGCAGGATTTAAGGGGGCTGTCACTTTTCTACGAGGAAATTGTACACCCTCCTAATATATGCAGGATTTAAGGGGGCAGTCACTTTTCTACGGGGAAATTAAACCCCCTCCTAATATAAGCAGGATTTAAGGGGCAGTCACTTTACTACGGGGAAATTGTACCCCCTCCTAATATAAGAAGGATTTTAAAGGGCAGTCACTTTTCTACGGGGAAATTATACCCCCTCCTAATAAAAGCAGGATTTAAGGGGGCAGTCACTTTTCTACAGGGAAATTGTACCCCCTCCTGATATAAGCAGGATTTAAGGGGGCAGTCACTTTTCTACGGGGAAATTGTACCCCCTCCTAATATAAGAAGGATTTAAGGGGGCAGTCACTTTTCTACGGGGAAATTATACCCCCTCCGAATATAAGCAGGATTTAAGGGGGCAGTCACTTTTCTACGAGGAAATTGTACACCCTCCTAATATATGCAGGATTTAATGGGGCAGTCACTTTTCTACGGGGAAATTATACCCCCTCATAATATAAGCAGGATTTAAGGGGGCAGTCACTTTTCTACAAGGAAATTGTACCCCCTCCTAATATAAGAAGGATTTAAGGGAGCAGTCACTTTTCTACGGGGAAATTGTACCCCCTCCTAATATAAGCAGGATTTAAAGGGGCATTCACTTTTCTACGGGGAAATTGTACCCCCTCCTAATATAAGCAGGAGTTAAGGGGGCAGTCTCTTTTATATGGGGAAATTGTACCCCCTCCTAATATAAGCAGGATTTAAGGGGGCAGTCACTTTTCTACGGGGAAATTGTACCCCCTCCTAATATAAGCAGGATTTAAAGGGGCATTCACTTTTCTACGGGGAAATTGTACCCCCTCCTAATATAAGCAGGATTTAAGGGGGCAGTCTCTTTTCTACGGGGAAATTGTACCCCCTCCTAATATAAGAAGGATTTAAGGGGGCAGTCACTTTTCTACGGGGAAATTATACCCCCTCCTAATATAAGCAGGATTTAAGGGGGCAGTCACTTTTCGACGGAGAAATTGTACCAACTTCTAATATAAGCAGGATTTAAGGTGGCAGACACTTTTCTACAAGGAAATTGTACCCCCTCCTAATATAAGCAGGATTTAAGGGGGCAGTCACTTTTCTACGTGGAAATTGTACCCCCTCCTAATATAAGCAGGATTTAATGGGCATTCACTTTTCTTCAAGGAAATTATACCCCCTCCTAATATAAGCAGGATTTAAGGGGGCAGTAAATTTTCTACGTGGAAATTGTACCCCCTCCTAATATAAGCAGGATTTAAAGGGGCATTCACTTTTCTACAAGGAAATTGAACCCCATCCTAATATAAGAAGGATTTAAGGGGGCAGTCACTTTTCGACGGGGAAATTGTACCCCCTTCTAATATAAGCAGGATTTAAGGTGGCAGCCACTTTTCTACAAGTAAATTGTACCCCCTCCTAATATAAGCAGGATTTAAGGGGGCAGTCACTTTTCGACTTGGAAATTGTACCCCCTTCTAATATAAGCAGGATTTAAGGTGGCAGCCACTTTTCTACAAGGAAATTATACCCCCTCCTAATATAAGCAGGATATAAGGGGGCAGTCACTTTTCTACGGGGAAATTGTACCCCCCCTAATATAAGCAGGATTTAAAGGGGCATTCACTTTCTACGGGGAAATTGTACCCCCTCCTAATATAAGCAGGATTTAAGGGGGCAGTCACTTTTCTACGGGGAAATTGTACCCCCTCCTAATATAAGCAAGATTTAAATGGGCAGTCACTTTTCTACGGGGAAATTTTACACCCTCCTAATATATGCAGGATTTAAGGGGGCAGTCACTTTTCTACGGGGAAATTGTACCCCCTCCTAATATAAGAAGGATTTAAGGGGGCAGTCACTTTTCTACGGGGAAATTATACCCCCTCCTAATATAAGCAGGATTTAAGGGGGCAGTCACTTTTCTACGGGGAAATTGTACCCCCTCCTAATATAAGAAGGATTTAAGGGGGCAGTCACTTTTCTACGAGGAATTTATACCCCCTCCTAATATAAGGAGGATTTAAGGGGGCTGTCACTTTTCTACGAGGAAATTGTACACCCTCCTAATATATGCAGGATTTAAGGGGGCAGTCACTTTTCTACGGGGAAATTAAACCCCCTCCTAATATAAGCAGGATTTAAGGGGCAGTCACTTTACTGCGGGGAAATTGTACCCGCTCCCAATATAAGAAGGATTTAAAAGGGCAGTCACTTTTCTACGGGGAAATTATACCCCCTCCTAATATAAGCAGGATTTAAGGGGGCAGTCACTTTTCTACGGGGAAATTGTACACCCTCCTAATATAAGCAGGATTTAAGGGGGCAGTCACTTTTCTAAGGGGAAATTGTACCCCCTCCTAATATACGAAGGATTTAAGGGGGCAGTCACTTTTCTACGGGGAAATTATACCCCCTCCTAATATAAGCAGGATTTAAGGGGGCAGTCACTTTTCTACGAGGAAATTGTACACCCTCCTAATATATGCAGGATTTAAGGGGGCAGTCACTTTTCTACGGGGAAATTATACCCCCTCATAATATAAGCAGGATTTAAGGGGGCAGTCACTTTTCTACGGGGAAATTGTACCCCCTCTTAATATAAGAAGGATTTAAGGGAGCAGTCACTTTTCTACGTGGAAATTGTACCCCCTCCTAATATAAGCAGGATTTAAATAGGCATTCACTTTTCTACGGGGAAATTGTACCCCCTCCTAATATAAGCATGATTTAAGGGGGCAGTCTCTTTTCTACGGGGAAATTGTACCCCCTCCTAATATAAGCAGGATTTAAGGGGGCAGTCACTTTTCTACGGGGAAATTGTACCCCCTCCTAATATAAGCAGGATTTAAGGTGGCAGTCACTTTTCTACGGGGAAATTGTACCCCCTCCTAATATAAGCAGGATTTATGGGGGAAATCACTTGTCTAAATGGAAATTGTACCCCCTCCTAA
Source organism: Lepisma saccharinum (assembly GCF_977018435.1). Taxonomy (NCBI): domain Eukaryota; kingdom Metazoa; phylum Arthropoda; class Insecta; order Zygentoma; family Lepismatidae; genus Lepisma; species Lepisma saccharinum. The sequence goes on from NW_028143324.1 coordinate 93,995, forward strand.
TATAAGCAGGATTTAAGGGGGCAGTCTCTTTTCTACGGGGAAATTATACCCCCTCCTAATATAAGCAGGATTTAAGGGGCAGTCACTTTTCGACTGGGAAATTGTACCCCAATCTAATATAAGCAGGATTTAAGGTGGCAGCCACTTTTCTACAAGGAAATTGTACCCCCTCCTAATATAAGCAGAATTTAAGGGGGCAGTCACTTTTCTACGGGGAAATTGTACCCCCTCCTGATATAAGCAGGATTTAAAGGGGCATTCACTTTTCTTCAAGGAAATTATACCCCCTCCTAATATAAGCAGGATTTAAGGGGGCAGTCACTTTTCTACGGGGAAATTGTACCCCCTTCTAATATAAGCAGGATTTAAGGTGGCAGCCACTTTTCTACGAGGAAATTGTACACCCTCCTAATATATGCAGGATTTAAGGGGGCAGTCACTTTTCTACGAGGAAATTGTACCCCCTCCTAATATAAGAAGGATTTAAGGGGGCAGTCACTTTTCTACTGGGAAATTATACCCCCTCCTAATATAAGCAGGATTTAAGGGGGCAGTCACTTTTCCACGGGGAAATTGTACCCCTCCTAATATAAGAAGGATTTAAGGGGGCAGTCACTTTTCTACGGGGAATTTATACCCCCTCCTAATATAAGCAGGATTTAAGGGGGCTGTCACTTTTCTACGAGGAAATTGTACACCCTCCTAATATATGCAGGATTTAAGGGGGCAGTCACTTTTCTACGGGGAAATTAAACCCCCTCCTAATATAAGCAGGATTTAAGGGGCAGTCACTTTACTACGGGGAAATTGTACCCCCTCCTAATATAAGAAGGATTTTAAAGGGCAGTCACTTTTCTACGGGGAAATTATACCCCCTCCTAATATAAGCAGGATTTAAGGGGGCAGTCACTTTTCTACAGGGAAATTGTACCCCCTCCTGATATAAGCAGGATTTAAGGGGGCAGTCACTTTTCTACGGGGAAATTGTACCCCCTCCTAATATAAGAAGGATTTAAGGGGGCAGTCACTTTTCTACGGGGAAATTATACCCCCTCCGAATATAAGCAGGATTTAAGGGGGCAGTCACTTTTCTACGAGGAAATTGTACACCCTCCTAATATATGCAGGATTTAATGGGGCAGTCACTTTTCTACGGGGAAATTATACCCCCTCATAATATAAGCAGGATTTAAGGGGGCAGTCACTTTTCTACAAGGAAATTGTACCCCCTCCTAATATAAGAAGGATTTAAGGGAGCAGTCACTTTTCTACGGGGAAATTGTACCCCCTCCTAATATAAGCAGGATTTAAAGGGGCATTCACTTTTCTACGGGGAAATTGTACCCCCTCCTAATATAAGCAGGAGTTAAGGGGGCAGTCTCTTTTATATGGGGAAATTGTACCCCCTCCTAATATAAGCAGGATTTAAGGGGGCAGTCACTTTTCTACGGGGAAATTGTACCCCCTCCTAATATAAGCAGGATTTAAAGGGGCATTCACTTTTCTACGGGGAAATTGTACCCCCTCCTAATATAAGCAGGATTTAAGGGGGCAGTCTCTTTTCTACGGGGAAATTGTACCCCCTCCTAATATAAGAAGGATTTAAGGGGGCAGTCACTTTTCTACGGGGAAATTATACCCCCTCCTAATATAAGCAGGATTTAAGGGGGCAGTCACTTTTCGACGGAGAAATTGTACCAACTTCTAATATAAGCAGGATTTAAGGTGGCAGACACTTTTCTACAAGGAAATTGTACCCCCTCCTAATATAAGCAGGATTTAAGGGGGCAGTCACTTTTCTACGTGGAAATTGTACCCCCTCCTAATATAAGCAGGATTTAATGGGCATTCACTTTTCTTCAAGGAAATTATACCCCCTCCTAATATAAGCAGGATTTAAGGGGGCAGTAAATTTTCTACGTGGAAATTGTACCCCCTCCTAATATAAGCAGGATTTAAAGGGGCATTCACTTTTCTACAAGGAAATTGAACCCCATCCTAATATAAGAAGGATTTAAGGGGGCAGTCACTTTTCGACGGGGAAATTGTACCCCCTTCTAATATAAGCAGGATTTAAGGTGGCAGCCACTTTTCTACAAGTAAATTGTACCCCCTCCTAATATAAGCAGGATTTAAGGGGGCAGTCACTTTTCGACTTGGAAATTGTACCCGCTTCTAATATAAGCAGGATTTAAGGTGGCAGCCACTTTTCTACAAGGAAATTATACCCCCTCCTAATATAAGCAGGATATAAGGGGGCAGTCACTTTTCTACGGGGAAATTGTACCCCCCCTAATATAAGCAGGATTTAAAGGGGCATTCACTTTCTACGGGGAAATTGTACCCCCTCCTAATATAAGCAGGATTTAAGGGGGCAGTCACTTTTCTACGGGGAAATTGTACCCCCTCCTAATATAAGCAAGATTTAAATGGGCAGTCACTTTTCTACGGGGAAATTTTACACCCTCCTAATATATGCAGGATTTAAGGGGGCAGTCACTTTTCTACGGGGAAATTGTACCCCCTCCTAATATAAGAAGGATTTAAGGGGGCAGTCACTTTTCTACGGGGAAATTATACCCCCTCCTAATATAAGCAGGATTTAAGGGGGCAGTCACTTTTCTACGGGGAAATTGTACCCCCTCCTAATATAAGAAGGATTTAAGGGGGCAGTCACTTTTCTACGAGGAATTTATACCCCCTCCTAATATAAGGAGGATTTAAGGGGGCTGTCACTTTTCTACGAGGAAATTGTACACCCTCCTAATATATGCAGGATTTAAGGGGGCAGTCACTTTTCTACGGGGAAATTAAACCCCCTCCTAATATAAGCAGGATTTAAGGGGGCAGTCACTTTTCTAAGGGGAAATTGTACCCCCTCCTAATATACGAAGGATTTAAGGGGGCAGTCACTTTTCTACGGGGAAATTATACCCCCTCCTAATATAAGCAGGATTTAAGGGGGCAGTCACTTTTCTACGAGGAAATTGTACACCCTCCTAATATAAGCAGGATTTAAGGGGGCAGTCACTTTTCTACGGGGAAATTGTACCCCCTCTTAATATAAGAAGGATTTAAGGGAGCAGTCACTTTTCTACGTGGAAATTGTACCCCCTCCTAATATAAGCAGGATTTAAATAGGCATTCACTTTTCTACGGGGAAATTGTACCCCCTCCTAATATAAGCATGATTTAAGGGGGCAGTCTCTTTTCTACGGGGAAATTGTACCCCCTCCTAATATAAGCAGGATTTAAGGGGGCAGTCACTTTTCTACGGGGAAATTGTACCCCCTCCTAATATAAGCAGGATTTAAGGTGGCAGTCACTTTTCTACGGGGAAATTGTACCCCCTCCTAATATAAGCAGGATTTATGGGGGAAATCACTTGTCTAAATGGAAATTGTACCCCCTCCTAATATAAGCAGGATTTAAGGGGGCAGTCTCTTTTCTACGGGGAAATTATACCCCCTCCTAATATAAGCAGGATTTAAGGGGCAGTCACTTTTCGACTGGGAAATTGTACCCCAATCTAATATAAGCAGGATTTAAGGTGGCAGCCACTTTTCTACAAGGAAATTGTACCCCCTCCTAATATAAGCAGAATTTAAGGGGGCAGTCACTTTTCTACGGGGAAATTGTACCCCCTCCTGATATAAGCAGGATTTAAAGGGGCATTCACTTTTCTTCAAGGAAATTATACCCCCTCCTAATATAAGCAGGATTTAAGGGGGCAGTCACTTTTCTACGGGGAAATTGTACCCCCTCGTAATATAAGCAGGATTTAAGGGGGCATTCACTTTTCTACAAGGAAATTGTACCCCCTCCTAATATAAGAAGGATTTAAGGGGGCAGTCACTTTTCGACGGGGAAATTGTACCCCCTTCTAATATAAGCAGGATTTAAGGTGGTAACCACTTTTCTACAAGGAAATTATACCCATCCTAATATAAGCAGGATTTAAGGGGGCAGTCACTTTTCTACGGGGAAATTGTACCCCCCCTAATATAAGCAGGATTTAAAGGGGCATTCACTTTTCTACAAGGAAATTGAACCCCCTCCTAATATAAGAAGGATTTAAGGGGGCAGTCACTTTTCGACGGGGAAATTGTACCCCCTTCTAATATAAGCAGGATTTAAGGTGGCAGCCACTTTTCTACAAGTAAATTGTACCCCCTCCTAATATAAGCAGGATTTAAGGGGGCAGTCACTTTTCGACGGGGAAATTGTACCCCCTTCTAATATAAGCAGGATTTAAGGTGGCAGCCACTCTTCTACAAGTAAATTGTACCCCCTCCTAATATAAGCAGGATTTAAGGGGGCAGCCACTTTTCTACGAGGAAATTGTACACCCTCCTAATATATGCAGGATTTAAGGGGGCAGTCACTTTTCTACGAGGAAATTGTGCCCCCTCCTAATATAAGAAGGATTTAAGGGGGCAGTCACTTTTCTACGGGCAAATTGTACCCCCTCCTAATATAAGAAGGATTTAAGGGGCAGTCACTTTTCTACGGGGAAATTATACCCCCTCCTAATATAAGCAAGATTTAAGGGGGCAGTCACTTTTCTACGGGGAAATTGTACCCCCTCCTAATATAAGCAGGATTTAGGGGGGCAGTCACTTTTCTACGGGCAAATTGTACCCCCTCCTAATATAAGAAGGATTTAAGGGGCAGTCACTTTTCTACGGGGAAATTATACCCCCTCCTAATATAAGCAGGATTTAAGGGGGCAGTCACTTTTCTACGGGGAAATTGTACACCCTCCTAATATAAGCAGGATTTAAGGGGGCAGTCACTTTCCGACGGGGAAATTGTACCCGCTCCTAATATAAGAAGGATTTAAGGGGGCAGTCACTATTCTACGGGGAAATTATACCCCTTCCTAATAAAAGCAGGATTTAAGGGGCAGTCACTTTTCTACGGGGAAATTGTACCCCCTTCAAATATAAGCAGGATTTAAGGTGGCAGCCACTTCTCTACGAGGAAATTGTACACCCTCCTAATATATGCAGGATTTAAGGGGGCAGTCACTTTTCTACGGGGAAATTGTACCCCCTCCTAATATAAGAAGGATTTAAGGGGGCAGTCACTTTTCTACGGGGAAATTATACCCCCTCCTAATATAAGCAGGATTTAAGGGGGCAGTCACTTTTCTACGGGGAAATTGTACCCCCTCCTAATATAAGAAGGATTTAAGGGGGCAGTCACTTTTCTACGGGGAATTTATACCCCCTCCTAATATAAGCAGGATTTAAGGGGGCTGTCACTTTTCTACGAGGAAATTGTACACCCTCCTAATATATGCAGGATTTAAGGGGGCAGTCACTTTTCTACGGGGAAATTAAACCCCCTCCTAATATAAGCAGGATTTAAGGGGCAGTCACTTTACTATGGGGAAATTGTACCCCCTCCTAATATAAGCAGGATTTAAAAGAGCAGTCACTTTTCTACGGGGAAATTATACCCCCTCCTAATATAAGCAGCATTTAAGGGGGTAGTCACTTTTCTTCGGGGAAATTGTACCCCCTCCTAATATAAGCAGGATTTAAGGGGGCAGTCACTTTTCTACGGGGAAATTGTACCCCCTCCTAATATAAGAAGGATTTAAGGGGGCAGTCACTTTTCTACGGGGAAATTATACCCCCTTCTAATATAAGCAGGATTTAAGGGGGCAGTCACTTTTCTACGAGGAAATTGCACACTCTCCTAATATATGCAGGATTTAAGGGGGCAGTCACTTTTCTACGGGGAAATTATACCCCCTCATAATATAAGCAGGATTTAAGGGGGCAGTCACTTTTCTACGGGGAAATTGTACCCCCTCCTAATATAAGAAGGATTTAAGGGAGCAGTCACTTTTCTACGGGGAAATTGTACCCCCTCCTAATATAAGCAGGATTTAAAGGGGCATTCCCTTTTCTACGGGGAAATTGAACCCTCTCCTAATATAAGCAGGATTTAAGGGGGCAGTCTCTTTTCTACGGGGAAATTGTACCCCCTCCTAATATAAGCAGGATTTAAGGGGGCAGTCACCTTTCTACGGGGAAATTGTACCCCCTCCTAATATAAGCAGGATTTAAGGGGGCAGACACTTTTCTACGGGGAAATTGTACCCCCTCCTAATATAAGCAGGATTTATGGGAGAAATCACTTGTCTACATGGAAATTGTACCCCCTCCTAATATAAGCAGGATTTAAGGGGGCAGTCTCTTTTCTACGGGGAAATTATACCCCCTCCTAATATAAGCAGGATTTAAGGGGCAGTCACCTTTCTACGGGGAAATTGTACACCCTCCTAATATAAGCAGGATTTAAGGGGGCAGTCACTTTCCGACGGGGAAATTGTACCCTCCCCTTATATAAGAAGGATTTAAGGGGGCAGTCACTATTCTACGGGGAAATTATACCCCTTCCTAATAAAAGCAGGATTTAAGGGGCCGTCACTTTTCTACGGGGAAATTGTACCCCCTTCTAATATAAGCAGGATTTAAGGTGGCAGCCACTTTTCTACGAGGAAATTGTACACCCTCCTAATATATGCAGGATTTAAGGGGGCAGTCACTTTTCTACGAGGAAATTGTACCCCCTCCTAATATAAGAAGGATTTAAGGGGGCAGTCACTTTTCTACTGGGAAATTATACCCCCTCCTAATATAAGCAGGATTTAAGGGGGCAGTCACTTTTCCACGGGGAAATTGTACCCCTCCTAATATAAGAAGGATTTAAGGGGGCAGTCACTTTTCTACGGGGAATTTATACCCCCTCCTAATATAAGCAGGATTTAAGGGGGCTGTCACTTTTCTACGAGGAAATTGTACACCCTCCTAATATATGCAGGATTTAAGGGGGCAGTCACTTTTCTACGGGGAAATTAAACCCCCTCCTAATATAAGCAGGATTTAAGGGGCAGTCACTTTACTACGGGGAAATTGTACCCCCTCCTAATATAAGAAGGATTTTAAAGGGCAGTCACTTTTCTACGGGGAAATTATACCCCCTCCTAATATAAGCAGGATTTAAGGGGGCAGTCACTTTTCTACAGGGAAATTGTACCCCCTCCTGATATAAGCAGGATTTAAGGGGGCAGTCACTTTTCTACGGGGAAATTGTACCCCCTCCTAATATAAGAAGGATTTAAGGGGGCAGTCACTTTTCTAAGGGGAAATTATACCCCCTCCCAATATAAGCAGGATTTAAGGGGGCAGTCACTTTTCTACGAGGAAATTGTACACCCTCCTAATATATGCAGGATTTAATGGGGCAGTCACTTTTCTACGGGGAAATTATACCCCCTCATAATATAAGCAGGATTTAAGGGGGCAGTCACTTTTCTACAAGGAAATTGTACCCCCTCCTAATATAAGAAGGATTTAAGGGAGCAGTCACTTTTCTACGGGGAAATTGTACCCCCTCCTAATATAAGCAGGATTTAAAGGGGCATTCACTTTTCTACGGGGAAATTGTACCCCCTCCTAATATAAGCAGGAGTTAAGGGGGCAGTCTCTTTTATATGGGGAAATTGTACCCCCTCCTAATATAAGCAGGATTTAAGGGGGCAGTCACTTTTCTACGGGGAAATTGTACCCCCTCCTAATATAAGCAGGATTTAAAGGGGCATTCACTTTTCTACGGGGAAATTGTACCCCCTCCTAATATAAGCAGGATTTAAGGGGGCAGTCTCTTTTCTACGGGGAAATTGTACCCCCTCCTAATATAAGAAGGATTTAAGGGGGCAGTCACTTTTCTACGGGGAAATTATACCCCCTCCTAATATAAGCAGGATTTAAGGGGGCAGTCACTTTTCGACGGAGAAATTGTACCAACTTCTAATATAAGCAGGATTTAAGGTGGCAGACACTTTTCTACAAGGAAATTGTACCCCCTCCTAATATAAGCAGGATTTAAGGGGGCAGTCACTTTTCTACGTGGAAATTGTACCCCCTCCTAATATAAGCAGGATTTAATGGGCATTCACTTTTCTTCAAGGAAATTATACCCCCTCCTAATATAAGCAGGATTTAAGGGGGCAGTAAATTTTCTACGTGGAAATTGTACCCCCTCCTAATATAAGCAGGATTTAAAGGGGCATTCACTTTTCTACAAGGAAATTGAACCCCATCCTAATATAAGAAGGATTTAAGGGGGCAGTCACTTTTCGACGGGGAAATTGTACCCCCTTCTAATATAAGCAGGATTTAAGGTGGCAGCCACTTTTCTACAAGTAAATTGTACCCCCTCCTAATATAAGCAGGATTTAAGGGGGCAGTCACTTTTCGACTTGGAAATTGTACCCCCTTCTAATATAAGCAGGATTTAAGGTGGCAGCCACTTTTCTACAAGGAAATTATACCCCCTCCTAATATAAGCAGGATATAAGGGGGCAGTCACTTTTCTACGGGGAAATTGTACCCCCCCTAATATAAGCAGGATTTAAAGGGGCATTCACTTTCTACGGGGAAATTGTACCCCCTCCTAATATAAGCAGGATTTAAGGGGGCAGTCACTTTTCTACGGGGAAATTGTACCCCCTCCTAATATAAGCAAGATTTAAATGGGCAGTCACTTTTCTACGGGGAAATTTTACCGCCTCCTAATATAAGCAGGATTTAAAACTGGCATTCTCTTTTCTTCGGGGAAATTGTACCCCCTCCTAATATAAGCAGAATTTAAGGGGGCAGTCACTTTTCTACGTGGAAATTGTACCCTCTCCTAATATAAGCAGGATTTAAGGGGGCAGTCACTTTTCTACGAGGAAATTGTACCCCCTCCTAATATAAGCAGGATTTAAAGGGCAGTAACTTTTCTACGGGGAAATTGTACCCCCTCCTAATATAAGCAGGATTTAAGGCGGCAGTTACTTTTTTACGGGGAAATTGTACCCCCTCCTAATATATGCTGGATTTAAGGTACAGTCACAATTCTACGGGGAAATTATACCCCCTCCTAATATAAGCAGCATTTAAGGGGGCAGTCACTTTTCTACGGGGAAATTATACCCCCTCCGAATATAAGCAGGATTTAAGGGGGCAGTCACTTTTCTACGAGGAAATTGTACACCCTCCTAATATATGCAGGATTTAATGGGGCAGTCACTTTTCTACGGGGAAATTATACCCCCTCATAATATAAGCAGGATTTAAGGGGGCAGTCACTTTTCTACAAGGAAATTGTACCCCCTCCTAATATAAGAAGGATTTAAGGGAGCAGTCACTTTTCTACGGGGAAATTGTACCCCCTCCTAATATAAGCAGGATTTAAAGGGGCATTCACTTTTCTACGGGGAAATTGTACCCCCTCCTAATATAAGCAGGAGTTAAGGGGGCAGTCTCTTTTATATGGGGAAATTGTACCCCCTCCTAATATAAGCAGGATTTAAGGGGGCAGTCACTTTTCTACGGGGAAATTGTACCCCCTCCTAATATAAGCAGGATTTAAAGGGGCATTCACTTTTCTACGGGGAAATTGTACCCCCTCCTAATATAAGCAGGATTTAAGGGGGCAGTCTCTTTTCTACGGGGAAATTGTACCCCCTCCTAATATAAGAAGGATTTAAGGGGGCAGTCACTTTTCTACGGGGAAATTATACCCCCTCCTAATATAAGCAGGATTTAAGGGGGCAGTCACTTTTCGACGGAGAAATTGTACCAACTTCTAATATAAGCAGGATTTAAGGTGGCAGACACTTTTCTACAAGGAAATTGTACCCCCTCCTAATATAAGCAGGATTTAAGGGGGCAGTCACTTTTCTACGTGGAAATTGTACCCCCTCCTAATATAAGCAGGATTTAATGGGCATTCACTTTTCTTCAAGGAAATTATACCCCCTCCTAATATAAGCAGGATTTAAGGGGGCAGTAAATTTTCTACGTGGAAATTGTACCCCCTCCTAATATAAGCAGGATTTAAAGGGGCATTCACTTTTCTACAAGGAAATTGAACCCCATCCTAATATAAGAAGGATTTAAGGGGGCAGTCACTTTTCGACGGGGAAATTGTACCCCCTTCTATTATAAGCAGGATTTAAGGTGGCAGCCACTTTTCTACAAGTAAATTGTACCCCCTCCTAATATAAGCAGGATTTAAGGGGGCAGTCACTTTTCGACTTGGAAATTGTACCCCCTTCTAATATAAGCAGGATTTAAGGTGGCAGCCACTTTTCTACAAGGAAATTATACCCCCTCCTAATATAAGCAGGATATAAGGGGGCAGTCACTTTTCTACGGGGAAATTGTACCCCCCCTAATATAAGCAGGATTTAAAGGGGCATTCACTTTCTACGGGGAAATTGTACCCCCTCCTAATATAAGCAGGATTTAAGGGGGCAGTCACTTTTCTACGGGGAAATTGTACCCCCTCCTAATATAAGCAAGATTTAAATGGGCAGTCACTTTTCTACGGGGAAATTTTACACCCTCCTAATATATGCAGGATTTAAGGGGGCAGTCACTTTTCTACGGGGAAATTGTACCCCCTCCTAATATAAGAAGGATTTAAGGGGGCAGTCACTTTTCTACGGGGAAATTATACCCCCTCCTAATATAAGCAGGATTTAAGGGGGCAGTCACTTTTCTACGGGGAAATTGTACCCCCTCCTAATATAAGAAGGATTTAAGGGGGCAGTCACTTTTCTACGAGGAATTTATACCCCCTCCTAATATAAGGAGGATTTAAGGGGGCTGTCACTTTTCTACGAGGAAATTGTACACCCTCCTAATATATGCAGGATTTAAGGGGGCAGTCACTTTTCTACGGGGAAATTAAACCCCCTCCTAATATAAGCAGGATTTAAGGGGCAGTCACTTTACTACGGGGAAATTGTACCCGCTCCCAATATAAGAAGGATTTAAAAGGGCAGTCACTTTTCTACGGGGAAATTATACCCCCTCCTAATATAAGCAGGATTTAAGGGGGCAGTCACTTTTCTACGGGGAAATTGTACACCCTCCTAATATAAGCAGGATTTAAGGGGGCAGTCACTTTTCTAAGGGGAAATTGTACCCCCTCCTAATATAAACAGGATTTAAGGGGGCAGTCACTTTTCTACGGGGAAATTATACCCCCTCCTAATATAAGCAGGATTTAAGGGGGCAGTCACTTTTCTACGAGGAAATTGTACACCCTCCTAATATATGCAGGATTTAAGGGGGCAGTCACTTTTCTACGGGGAAATTATACCCCCTCATAATATAAGCAGGATTTAAGGGGGCAGTCACTTTTCTACGGGGAAATTGTACCCCCTCTTAATATAAGAAGGATTTAAGGGAGCAGTCACTTTTCTACGTGGAAATTGTACCCCCTCCTAATATAAGCAGGATTTAAATAGGCATTCACTTTTCTACGGGGAAATTGTACCCCCTCCTAATATAAGCATGATTTAAGGGGGCAGTCTCTTTTCTACGGGGAAATTGTACCCCCTCCTAATATAAGCAGGATTTAAGGGGGCAGTCACTTTTCTACGGGGAAATTGTACCCCCTCCTAATATAAGCAGGATTTAAGGTGGCAGTCACTTTTCTACGGGGAAATTGTACCCCCTCCTAATATAAGCAGGATTTATGGGGGAAATCACTTGTCTAAATGGAAATTGTACCCCCTCCTAATATAAGCAGGATTTAAGGGGGCAGTCTCTTTTCTACGGGGAAATTATACCCCCTCCTAATATAAGCAGGATTTAAGGGGCAGTCACTTTTCGACTGGGAAATTGTACCCCAATCTAATATAAGCAGGATTTAAGGTGGCAGCCACTTTTCTACAAGGAAATTGTACCCCCTCCTAATATAAGCAGAATTTAAGGGGGCAGTCACTTTTCTACGGGGAAATTGTACCCCCTCCTGATATAAGCAGGATTTAAAGGGGCATTCACTTTTCTTCAAGGAAATTATACCCCCTCCTAATATAAGCAGGATTTAAGGGGGCAGTCACTTTTCTACGGGGAAATTGTACCCCCTCGTAATATAAGCAGGATTTAAGGGGGCATTCACTTTTCTACAAGGAAATTGTACCCCCTCCTAATATAAGAAGGATTTAAGGGGGCAGTCACTTTTCGACGGGGAAATTGTACCCCCTTCTAATATAAGCAGGATTTAAGGTGGTAACCACTTTTCTACAAGGAAATTATACCCATCCTAATATAAGCAGGATTTAAGGGGGCAGTCACTTTTCTACGGGGAAATTGTACCCCCCCTAATATAAGCAGGATTTAAAGGGGCATTCACTTTTCTACAAGGAAATTGAACCCCCTCCTAATATAAGAAGGATTTAAGGGGGCAGTCACTTTTCGACGGGGAAATTGTACCCCCTTCTAATATAAGCAGGATTTAAGGTGGCAGCCACTTTTCTACAAGTAAATTGTACCCCCTCCTAATATAAGCAGGATTTAAGGGGGCAGTCACTTTTCGACGGGGAAATTGTACCCCCTTCTAATATAAGCAGGATTTAAGGTGGCAGCCACTCTTCTACAAGTAAATTGTACCCCCTCCTAATATAAGCAGGATTTAAGGGGGCAGCCACTTTTCTACGAGGAAATTGTACACCCTCCTAATATATGCAGGATTTAAGGGGGCAGTCACTTTTCTACGAGGAAATTGTGCCCCCTCCTAATATAAGAAGGATTTAAGGGGGCAGTCACTTTTCTACGGGCAAATTGTACCCCCTCCTAATATAAGAAGGATTTAAGGGGCAGTCACTTTTCTACGGGGAAATTATACCCCCTCCTAATATAAGCAAGATTTAAGGGGGCAGTCACTTTTCTACGGGGAAATTGTACCCCCTCCTAATATAAGCAGGATTTAGGGGGGCAGTCACTTTTCTACGGGCAAATTGTACCCCCTCCTAATATAAGAAGGATTTAAGGGGCAGTCACTTTTCTACGGGGAAATTATACCCCCTCCTAATATAAGCAGGATTTAAGGGGGCAGTCACTTTTCTACGGGGAAATTGTACACCCTCCTAATATAAGCAGGATTTAAGGGGGCAGTCACTTTCCGACGGGGAAATTGTACCCGCTCCTAATATAAGAAGGATTTAAGGGGGCAGTCACTATTCTACGGGGAAATTATACCCCTTCCTAATAAAAGCAGGATTTAAGGGGCAGTCACTTTTCTACGGGGAAATTGTACCCCCTTCAAATATAAGCAGGATTTAAGGTGGCAGCCACTTCTCTACGAGGAAATTGTACACCCTCCTAATATATGCAGGATTTAAGGGGGCAGTCACTTTTCTACGGGGAAATTGTACCCCCTCCTAATATAAGAAGGATTTAAGGGGGCAGTCACTTTTCTACGGGGAAATTATACCCCCTCCTAATATAAGCAGGATTTAAGGGGGCAGTCACTTTTCTACGGGGAAATTGTACCCCCTCCTAATATAAGAAGGATTTAAGGGGGCAGTCACTTTTCTACGGGGAATTTATACCCCCTCCTAATATAAGCAGGATTTAAGGGGGCTGTCACTTTTCTACGAGGAAATTGTACACCCTCCTAATATATGCAGGATTTAAGGGGGCAGTCACTTTTCTACGGGGAAATTAAACCCCCTCCTAATATAAGCAGGATTTAAGGGGCAGTCACTTTACTATGGGGAAATTGTACCCCCTCCTAATATAAGCAGGATTTAAAAGAGCAGTCACTTTTCTACGGGGAAATTATACCCCCTCCTAATATAAGCAGCATTTAAGGGGGTAGTCACTTTTCTTCGGGGAAATTGTACCCCCTCCTAATATAAGCAGGATTTAAGGGGGCAGTCACTTTTCTACGGGGAAATTGTACCCCCTCCTAATATAAGAAGGATTTAAGGGGGCAGTCACTTTTCTACGGGGAAATTATACCCCCTCCTAATATAAGCAGGATTTAAGGGGGCAGTCACTTTTCTACGAGGAAATTGCACACTCTCCTAATATATGCAGGATTTAAGGGGGCAGTCACTTTTCTACGGGGAAATTATACCCCCTCATAATATAAGCAGGATTTAAGGGGGCAGTCACTTTTCTACGGGGAAATTGTACCCCCTCCTAATATAAGAAGGATTTAAGGGAGCAGTCACTTTTCTACGGGGAAATTGTACCTCCTCCTAATATAAGCAGGATTTAAAGGGGCATTCCCTTTTCTACGGGGAAATTGAACCCTCTCCTAATATAAGCAGGATTTAAGGGGGCAGTCTCTTTTCTACGGGGAAATTGTACCCCCTCCTAATATAAGCAGGATTTAAGGGGGCAGTCACCTTTCTACGGGGAAATTGTACCCCCTCCTAATATAAGCAGGATTTAAGGGGGCAGACACTTTTCTACGGGGAAATTGTACCCCCTCCTAATATAAGCAGGATTTATGGGAGAAATCACTTGTCTACATGGAAATTGTACCCCCTCCTAATATAAGCAGGATTTAAGGGGGCAGTCTCTTTTCTACGGGGAAATTATACCCCCTCCTAATATAAGCAGGATTTAAGGGGCAGTCACCTTTCTACGGGGAAATTGTACACCCTCCTAATATAAGCAGGATTTAAGGGGGCAGTCACTTTCCGACGGGGAAATTGTACCCTCCCCTTATATAAGAAGGATTTAAGGGGGCAGTCACTATTCTACGGGGAAATTATACCCCTTCCTAATAAAAGCAGGATTTAAGGGGCCGTCACTTTTCTACGGGGAAATTGTACCCCCTTCTAATATAAGCAGGATTTAAGGTGGCAGCCACTTTTCTACGAGGAAATTGTACACCCTCCTAATATATGCAGGATTTAAGGGGGCAGTCACTTTTCTACGAGGAAATTGTACCCCCTCCTAATATAAGAAGGATTTAAGGGGGCAGTCACTTTTCTACTGGGAAATTATACCCCCTCCTAATATAAGCAGGATTTAAGGGGGCAGTCACTTTTCCACGGGGAAATTGTACCCCTCCTAATATAAGAAGGATTTAAGGGGGCAGTCACTTTTCTACGGGGAATTTATACCCCCTCCTAATATAAGCAGGATTTAAGGGGGCTGTCACTTTTCTACGAGGAAATTGTACACCCTCCTAATATATGCAGGATTTAAGGGGGCAGTCACTTTTCTACGGGGAAATTAAACCCCCTCCTAATATAAGCAGGATTTAAGGGGCAGTCACTTTACTACGGGGAAATTGTACCCCCTCCTAATATAAGAAGGATTTTAAAGGGCAGTCACTTTTCTACGGGGAAATTATACCCCCTCCTAATATAAGCAGGATTTAAGGGGGCAGTCACTTTTCTACAGGGAAATTGTACCCCCTCCTGATATAAGCAGGATTTAAGGGGGCAGTCACTTTTCTACGGGGAAATTGTACCCCCTCCTAATATAAGAAGGATTTAAGGGGGCAGTCACTTTTCTACGGGGAAATTATACCCCCTCCGAATATAAGCAGGATTTAAGAGGGCAGTCACTTTTCTACGAGGAAATTGTACACCCTCCTAATATATGCAGGATTTAATGGGGCAGTCACTTTTCTACGGGGAAATTATACCCCCTCATAATATAAGCAGGATTTAAGGGGGCAGTCACTTTTCTACAAGGAAATTGTACCCCCTCCTAATATAAGAAGGATTTAAGGGAGCAGTCACTTTTCTACGGGGAAATTGTACCCCCTCCTAATATAAGCAGGATTTAAAGGGGCATTCACTTTTCTACGGGGAAATTGTACCCCCTCCTAATATAAGCAGGAGTTAAGGGGGCAGTCTCTTTTATATGGGGAAATTGTACCCCCTCCTAATATAAGCAGGATTTAAGGGGGCAGTCACTTTTCTACGGGGAAATTGTACCCCCTCCTAATATAAGCAGGATTTAAAGGGGCATTCACTTTTCTACGGGGAAATTGTACCCCCTCCTAATATAAGCAGGATTTAAGGGGGCAGTCTCTTTTCTACGGGGAAATTGTACCCCCTCCTAATATAAGAAGGATTTAAGGGGGCAGTCACTTTTCTACGGGGAAATTATACCCCCTCCTAATATAAGCAGGATTTAAGGGGGCAGTCACTTTTCGACGGAGAAATTGTACCAACTTCTAATATAAGCAGGATTTAAGGTGGCAGACACTTTTCTACAAGGAAATTGTACCCCCTCCTAATATAAGCAGGATTTAAGGGGGCAGTCACTTTTCTACGTGGAAATTGTACCCCCTCCTAATATAAGCAGGATTTAATGGGCATTCACTTTTCTTCAAGGAAATTATACCCCCTCCTAATATAAGCAGGATTTAAGGGGGCAGTAAATTTTCTACGTGGAAATTGTACCCCCTCCTAATATAAGCAGGATTTAAAGGGGCATTCACTTTTCTACAAGGAAATTGAACCCCATCCTAATATAAGAAGGATTTAAGGGGGCAGTCACTTTTCGACGGGGAAATTGTACCCCCTTCTAATATAAGCAGGATTTAAGGTGGCAGCCACTTTTCTACAAGTAAATTGTACCCCCTCCTAATATAAGCAGGATTTAAGGGGGCAGTCACTTTTCGACTTGGAAATTGTACCCCCTTCTAATATAAGCAGGATTTAAGGTGGCAGCCACTTTTCTACAAGGAAATTATACCCCCTCCTAATATAAGCAGGATATAAGGGGGCAGTCACTTTTCTACGGGGAAATTGTACCCCCCCTAATATAAGCAGGATTTAAAGGGGCATTCACTTTCTACGGGGAAATTGTACCCCCTCCTAATATAAGCAGGATTTAAGGGGGCAGTCACTTTTCTACGGGGAAATTGTACCCCCTCCTAATATAAGCAAGATTTAAATGGGCAGTCACTTTTCTACGGGGAAATTTTACCGCCTCCTAATATAAGCAGGATTTAAAACTGGCATTCTCTTTTCTTCGGGGAAATTGTACCCCCTCCTAATATAAGCAGAATTTAAGGGGGCAGTCACTTTTCTACGTGGAAATTGTACCCTCTCCTAATATAAGCAGGATTTAAGGGGGCAGTCACTTTTCTACGAGGAAATTGTACCCCCTCCTAATATAAGCAGGATTTAAAGGGCAGTAACTTTTCTACGGGGAAATTGTACCCCCTCCTAATATAAGCAGGATTTAAGGCGGCAGTTACTTTTTTACGGGGAAATTGTACCCCCTCCTAATATATGCTGGATTTAAGGTACAGTCACAATTCTACGGGGAAATTGTACCCCCTCCTAATATAAGCAGGATTTAATGGGGCAATCACTTTTCTACGGGGAAATTGTACCCCCTCCTAATATAAGCAGGATTTAAGGGGGCAGTCACTTTTCGACGGGGAAATTGTACCCCCTCCTAATATAAGCAGGATTTAGTGGGGTAGTCACTTTTCTACGGGGAAATTGTACCCTCTCCTAATATAAGAAGGATTTAAGGGGGAAGTCACTTTTCTACGAGGAAATTGTACACCCTCTTAATATATGCAGGATTTAAGGGGGCAGCCACTTTTGTACAGGAAATTGTACCCCCTCCTAATATATGCATGATTTAAGAGGGCAGTTACTCTTCTTCGGGGAAATTGTACCCCCTCCTAATATAAGCAGGATTTAAGGGGGCAGTCACTTTTCTACGAGGAAATTGTACAACCTCTTAATATATGCAGGATTTAGGGGGGCAGTCACTCTTCTACGGGGAAATTGTACCCCCTCCTAATATAAGCAGGATTTAAGGGGGCAGTCACTTTTCTACGGGGAAATTGTACCCCCTCCTAATATAAACAGGATTTAAGGGGGCAGTCACTTTTCTACGGGGAAATTGTACTCCCTCCTAATATAAGCTGGATTTATTGTGGAAATCACTTGTCTACGGGGAAATTGTACCCCCTCCTAATATAACCAGGATTTAAGGGGGCAGTCACTTTTCTACGGGGAAATTGTACCCCCTCCTAATATAAACAGGTTTTAAGGGGCAGTTACTTTTCTACGGGGAAATTGTATCCCCTCCTAATATAAGAAGGATTTAAGGGGGCCTCACTTTTCTACGGGGAAATTATACCCCCTCCTAATATAAGCAGGATTTAAGTGGGCAGTCACTTTTCTACGGGGAAATTATACCCCCTCCTAATATAAGCAGGATTTAAGGGGGCAGTCACTTTTCGACGGGGAAATTGTACCCCCATCTAATATAAGCAGGATTTAAGGTGGCAGCCACTTTTCTACAAGGAAATTGTACCCCCTCCTAATATAAGCAGGATGTAAGGGGGCAGTCACTTTTCTACGGGGAAATTGTACCCCCTCCTGATATAAGCAGGATTTAAAGGGGCATTCACTTTTCTTCAAGGAAATTATACCCCCTCCTAATATAAGCAGGATTTAAGGGGGCAGTCACTTTTCTACGGGGAAATTGTACCCCCTCGTAATATAAGCAGGATTTAAGGGGGCATTCACTTTTCTACAAGGAAATTGTACCCCCTCCTAATATAAGAATGATTTAAGGTGGCAGTCACTTTTCGACGGGGAAATTGTACCCCCTTCTAATATAAGCAGGATTTAAGGTGGCAGCCTCTTTTCTACAAGGAAACTGTACTCCCTCCTAATATAAGCAGGATTTAAGGGGGCAGTCACTTTTCGACGGGGAAATTGTACCCCCTTCTAATATAAGCAGGATTTAAGGTGGTAGCCACTTTTCTACAAGGAAATTATACCCATCCTAATATAAGCAGGATTTAAGGGGGCAGTCACTTTTCTACGGGGAAATTGTACCCCCTCCTAATATAAGCAAGATTTAAATGGGCAGTCACTTTTCTACGGGGAAATTTTACCGCCTCCTAATATAAGCAGGATTTAAAACTGGCATTCTCTTTTCTTCGGGGAAATTGTACCCCCTCCTAATATAAGCAGAATTTAAGGGGGCAGTCACTTTTCTACGTGGAAATTGTACCCTCTCCTAATATAAGCAGGATTTAAGGGGGCAGTCACTTTTCTACGAGGAAATTGTACCCCCTCCTAATATAAGCAGGATTTAAAGGGCAGTCACTTTTCTACGGGGAAATTGTACCCCCTCCTAATATAAGCAGGATTTAAGGCGGCAGTTACTTTTCTACGGGGAAATTGTACCCCCTCCTAATATATGCTGGATTTAAGGTACAGTCACAATTCTACGGGGAAATTGTACCCCCTCCTAATATAAGCAGGATTTAATGGGGCAATCACTTTTCTACGGGGAAATTGTACCCCCTCCTAAAATAAGCAGGATTTAAGGGGGCAGTCACTTTTCGACGGGGAAATTGTACCCCCTCCTAATATAAGCAGGATTTAGTGGGGCAGTCACTTTTCTACGGGGAAATTGTACCCTCTCCTAATATAAGAAGGATTTAAGGGGGAAGTCACTTTTCTACGAGGAAATTGTACACCCTCTTAATATATGCAGGATTTAAGGGGGCAGCCACTTTTGTACTGGGAAATTGTACCCCCTCCTAATATATGCATGATTTAAGAGGGCAGTTACTCTTCTTCGGGGAAATTGTACCCCCTCCTAATATAAGCAGGATTTAAGGGGGCAGTCACTTTTCTACGAGGAAATTGTACAACCTCTTAATATATGCAGGATTTAGGGGGGCAGTCACTCTTCTACGGGGAAATTGTACCCCCTCCTAATATAAGCAGGATTTAAGGGGGCAGTCACTTTTCTACGGGGAAATTGTACCCCCTCCTAATATAAACAGGATTTAAGGGGGCAGTCACTTTTCTACGGGGAAATTGTACTCCCTCCTAATATAAGCTGGATTTATTGTGGAAATCACTTGTCTACGGGGAAATTGTACCCCCTCCTAATATAACCAGGATTTAAGGGGGCAGTCACTTTTCTACGGGGAAATTGTACCCCCTCCTAATATAAACAGGTTTTAAGGGGCAGTTACTTTTCTACGGGGAAATTGTATCCCCTCCTAATATAAAAAGGATTTAAGGGGGCCTCACTTTTCTACGGGGAAATTATACCCCCTCCTAATATAAGCAGGATTTAAGTGGGCAGTCACTTTTCTACGCGGAAATTATACCCCCTCCTAATATAAGCAGAATTTAAGGGGGCAGTCACTTTTCTACGTGGAAATTGTACCCTCTCCTAATATAAGCAGGATTTAAGGGGGCAGTCACTTTTCTACGAGGAAATTGTTCCCCCTCCTAATATAAGCAGGATTTAAAGGGCAGTAACTTTTCTACGGGGAAATTGTACCCCCTCCTAATATAAGCAGGATTTAAGGCGGCAGTTACTTTTTTACGGGGAAATTGTACCCCCTCCTAATATATGCTGGATTTAAGGTACAGTCACAATTCTACGGGGAAATTGTACCCCCTCCTAATATAAGCAGGATTTAATGGGGCAATCACTTTTCTACTGGGAAATTGTACCCCCTCCTAATATAAGCAGGATTTAAGGGGGCAGTCACTTTTCGACGGGGAAACTGTACCCCCTCCTAATATAAGCAGGATTTAGTGGGGCAGTCACTTTTCTACGGGGAAATTGTACCCTCTCCTAATATAAGAAGGATTTAAGGGGGAAGTCACTTTTCTACAAGGAAATTGTACACCCTCTTAATATATGCAGGATTTAAGGGGGCAGCCACTTTTGTACTGGGAAATTGTACCCCCTCCTAATATATGCATGATTTAAGAGGGCAGTTACTCTTCTTCGGGGAAATTGTACCCCCTCCTAATATAAGCAGGATTTAAGGGGGCAGTCACTTTTCTACGAGGAAATTGTACAACCTCTTAATATATGCAGGATTTAGGGGGGCAGTCACTCTTCTACGGGGAAATTGTACCCCCTCCTAATATAAGCAGGATTTAAGGGGGTAGTCACTTTTCTACGGGGAAATTGTACCCCCTCCTAATATAAACAGGATTTAAGGGGGCAGTCACTTTTCTACGGGGAAATTGTACTCCCTCCTAATATAAGCTGGATTTATTGTGGAAATCACTTGTCTAAGGGGAAATTGTACCCCCTCCTAATATAACCAGGATTTAAGGGGGCAGTCACTTTTCTACGGGGAAATTGTACCCCCTCCTAATATAAACAGGTTTTAAGGGGCAGTTACTTTTCTACGGGGAAATTGTATCCCCTCCTAATATAAGAAGGATTTAAGGGGGCCTCACTTTTCTACGGGGAAATTATACCCCCTCCTAATATAAGCAGGATTTAAGTGGGCAGTCACTTTTCTACGGGGAAATTATACCCCCTCCTAATATAAGCAGGATTTAAGGGGGCAGTCACTTTTCGACGGGGAAATTGTACCCCCATCTAATATAAGCAGGATTTAAGGTGGCAGCCACTTTTCTACAAGGAAATTGTACCCCCTCCTAATATAAGCAGGATGTAAGGGGGCAGTCACTTTTCTACGGGGAAATTGTACCCCCTCCTGATATAAGCAGGATTTAAAGGGGCATTCACTTTTCTTCAAGGAAATTATACCCCCTCCTAATATAAGCAGGATTTAAGGGGGCAGTCACTTTTCTACGGGGAAATTGTACCCCCTCGTAATATAAGCAGGATTTAAGGGGGCATTCACTTTTCTACAAGGAAATTGTACCCCCTCCTAATATAAGAAGGATTTAAGGTGGCAGTCACTTTTCGACGGGGAAATTGTACCCCCTTCTAATATAAGCAGGATTTAAGGTGGCAGCCTCTTTTCTACAAGGAAACTGTACTCCCTCCTAATATAAGCAGGATTTAAGGGGGCAGTCACTTTTCGACGGGGAAATTGTACCCCCTTCTAATATAAGCAGGATTTAAGGTGGTAGCCACTTTTCTACAAGGAAATTATACCCATCCTAATATAAGCAGGATTTAAGGGGGCAGTCACTTTTCTACGGGGAAATTGTACCCCCTCCTAATATAAGCAAGATTTAAATGGGCAGTCACTTTTCTACGGGGAAATTTTACCGCCTCCTAATATAAGCAGGATTTAAAACTGGCATTCTCTTTTCTTCGGGGAAATTGTACCCCCTCCTAATATAAGCAGAATTTAAGGGGGCAGTCACTTTTCTACGTGGAAATTGTACCCTCTCCTAATATAAGCAGGATTTAAGGGGGCAGTCACTTTTCTACGAGGAAATTGTACCCCCTCCTAATATAAGCAGGATTTAAAGGGCAGTCACTTTTCTACGGGGAAATTGTACCCCCTCCTAATATAAGCAGGATTTAAGGCGGCAGTTACTTTTCTACGGGGAAATTGTACCCCCTCCTAATATATGCTGGATTTAAGGTACAGTCACAATTCTACGGGGAAATTGTACCCCCTCCTAATATAAGCAGGATTTAATGGGGCAATCACTTTTCTACGGGGAAATTGTACCCCCTCCTAATATAAGCAGGATTTAAGGGGGCAGTCACTTTTCGACGGGGAAATTGTACCCCCTCCTAATATAAGCAGGATTTAGTGGGGCAGTCACTTTTCTACGGGGAAATTGTACCCTCTCCTAATATAAGAAGGATTTAAGGGGGAAGTCACTTTTCAACGAGGAAATTGTACACCCTCTTAATATATGCAGGATTTAAGGGGGCAGCCACTTTTGTACTGGGAAATTGTACCCCCTCCTAATATATGCATGATTTAAGAGGGCAGTTACTCTTCTTCGGGGAAATTGTACCCCCTCCTAATATAAGCAGGATTTAAGGGGGCAGTCACTTTTCTACGAGGAAATTGTACAACCTCTTAATATATGCAGGATTTAGGGGGGCAGTCACTCTTCTACGGGGAAATTGTACCCCCTCCTAATATAAGCAGGATTTAAGGGGGCAGTCACTTTTCTACGGGGAAATTGTACCCCCTCCTAATATAAACAGGATTTAAGGGGGCAGTCACTTTTCTACGGGGAAATTGTACTCCCTCCTAATATAAGCTGGATTTATTGTGGAAATCACTTGTCTACGGGGAAATTGTACCCCCTCCTAATATAACCAGGATTTAAGGGGGCAGTCACTTTTCTACGGGGAAATTGTACCCCCTCCTAATATAAACAGGTTTTAAGGGGCAGTTACTTTTCTACGGGGAAATTGTATCCCCTCCTAATATAAGAAGGATTTAAGGTGGCCTCACTTTTCTACGGGGAAATTATACCCCCTCCTAATATAAGCAGGATTTAAGTGGGCAGTCACTTTTCTACGGGGAAATTATACCCCCTCCTAATATAAGCAGGATTTAAGGGGGCAGTCACTTTTCGACGGGGAAATTGTACCCCCATCTAATATAAGCAGGATTTAAGGTGGCAGCCACTTTTCTACAAGGAAATTGTACCCCCTCCTAATATAAGCAGGATGTAAGGGGGCAGTCACTTTTCTACGTGGAAATTGTACCCCCTCCTGATATAAGCAGGATTTAAAGGGGCATTCACTTTTCTTCAAGGAAATTATACCCCCTCCTAATATAAGCAGGATTTAAGGGGGCAGTCACTTTTCTACGGGGAAATTGTACCCCCTCGTAATATAAGCAGGATTTAAGGAGGCATTCACTTTTCTACAAGGAAATTGTACCCCCTCCTAATATAAGAAGGATTTAAGGTGGCAGTCACTTTTCGACGGGGAAATTGTACCCCCTTCTAATATAAGCAGGATTTAAGGTGGCAGCCTCTTTTCTACAAGGAAACTGTACCCCCTCCTAATATAAGCAGGATTTAAGGGGGCAGTCACTTTTCGACGAGGAAATTGTACCCCCTTCTAATAAGCAGGATTTAAGGTGGTAGCCACTTTTCTACAAGAAAATTATACCCATCCTAATATAAGCAGGATTTAAGGGGGCAGTCACTTTTCTACGGGGAAATTGTACCCCCCCTAATATAAGCAGGATTTAAAGGGGCATTCACTTTTCTACAAGGAAATTGAACCCCCTCCTAATATAAGAAGGATTTAAGGTGGCAGCCACTTTTCTACAAGGAAATTATACCCCCTCCTAATATAAGCAGGATTTGAGGGGGCAGTCACTTTTCTACAGGGAAATTGTACCCCCTCCTAATATAAGCAGTATTTAATGGGGCATTCACTTTCTACGGGGAAATTGTACCCCCTCCTAATATAAGAAGGATTTAAGGGGGCAGTCACTTTTCTACGGGGAAATTGTACCCCCTCCTAATATAAGCAAGATTTAAATGGGCAGTCACTTTTCTACGGGGAAATTTTACCGCTTCCTAATATAAGCAGGATTTAAAACTGGCATTCTCTTTTCTACGGGGAAATTGTACCCCCTCCTAATATAAGCAGAATTTAAAGGGGCAGTCACTTTTCTACGTGGAAATTGTACCCTCTCCTAATATAAGCAGGATTTAAGGGGGCAGTCACTTTTCTACGAGGAAATTGTACCCCCTCCTAATACAAGCAGGATTTAAGGGGGCAGTCAGTTTTCTACGGGGAAATTGTACCCCCTCCTAATATAAGCAGGATTTAAGGCGGCAGTTACTTTTCTACGGGGAAATTGTACCCCCTCCTAATATAAGCTGGATTTAAGGGGCAGTCACTCTTCTACGGGGAAATTGTACCCCCTCCTAATATAAGCAGGATTTAATGGGGCAGTCACTTTTCTACGGGGAAATTGTACCCCCTCCTAATATAAGCAGGATTTAAGGGGGCAGTCACTTTTCTACGGTCAAATTGTACCCCCTCCTAATATAAGCAGTATTTAGTGGGGCAGTCAATTTTCTACGGGAAATTGTACCCTCTCCTTATATAAGAAGGATTTAAGGGGGCAGTTACTTTTCTACGATAAAATTGTACACCCTCTTAATATATGCAGGATTTAAGGGGGCAGCCACTTTTGTACTGGGAAATTGTACCCCCTCCTAATATATGCATGATTTAAGAGGGCAGTTACTTTTCTACGGGGAAATTGTACCCCCTCCTAATATAAGCAGGATTTAAGGGGGCAGTCACTTTTCTACGAGGAAATTGTACACCCTCTTAATATATGCAGGATTTAGGGGGGCAGTCACTCTTCTACGGGGAAATTGTACCCCCTCCTAATATAAGCAGGATTTAAGGCGGCAGTCACTTTTCTACGGGGAAATTGTACCCCCTCCTAATATAAGCAGGATTTAAGGGGACAGTCACTTTTCTACGGGGAAATTGTACCCCCTCCTAATATAAGCAGGATTTAAGGCGGCAGTTACTTTTCTACGGGGAAATTGTACCCCCTCCTAATATAAGCTGGATTTAAGGGGCAGTCACTCTTCTACGGGGAAATTGTACCCCCTCCTAATATAAGCAGGATTTAATGGGGCAGTCACTTTTCTACGGGGAAATTGTACCCCCTCCTAATATAAGCAGGATTTAAGGGGGCAGTCACTTTTCTACGGTCAAATTGTACCCCCTCCTAATATAAGCAGTATTTAGTGGGGCAGTCAATTTTCTACGGGAAATTGTACCCTCTCCTAATATAAGAAGGATTTAAGGGGGCAGTTACTTTTCTACGAGGAAATTGTACACCCTCTTAATATATGCAGGATTTAGGGGGGCAGTCACTCTTCTACGGGGAAATAATACCCCCTCCTAATATAAGCAGGATTTAAGGGGGCAGTCACTTTTCTACGGGAAATTGTACCCCCTCCTAATATAAGCAGGATTTATGGTGGCAGCCACTTTTCTACGAGGAAATTGTACACCCTCCTAATATATGCAGGATTTAAGGGGGCAGTCACTTTTCTACGGGGAAATTGTACCCCCTCCTAATATAAGAAGGATTTAAGGGGGCAGTCACTTTTCTACGGGGAAATTATACCCCCTCCTAATATAAGCAGGATTTAAGGGGGCAGTCACTTTTCTACGGGGAAATTGTACCCCCTCCTAATATAAGAAGGATTTAAGGGGGCAGTCACTTTTCTACGGGGAATTTATACCCCCTCCTAATATAAGCAGGATTTAAGGGGGCTGTCACTTTTCTACGAGGAAATTGTACACCCTCCTAATATATGCAGGATTTAAGGGGGCAGTCACTTTTCTACGGGGAAATTAAACCCCCTCCTAATATAAGCAGGATTTAAGGGGCAGTCACTTTAGTAGAGCAGTGGCACGGGTTCTAAGCCCGAAAGTGGCGCTCGGTGGAGCTCGCCTTAATGGATTTCTCTCGTAAGGCATGAGCTCCATTTTCTCGCAGTGTTGCCAACTCCTCACCCGAAAAAATCACCAAGGTTTTTGGGTCTAACCTAACCTAAGGCAAAGAGTTGGCAACACTGCAAAGCAAGCCTCAAGCAGTGTTGCCAACTTGTTTTTCACCTATTTTTTATTTTACGATGTTTTATGCACTAAACTAACCTACAATGAGAGTAGAGCAGTGTCCCGGGTTCAAGAACCGAAAATGGCGCTCGGTGGCGCTCGCAGTGTTGCTAACTCCTCACTTGAAAAAATCACCAAGGTTTTTCTTTTTTGGTCTAACCTAACCTCAAGCAAGTAGCTGGCAATACTGCTTGAGGCTTTTCTCGCAGTGTGGCCAACTCCTCACTTAAAAAAAATCACCAAGGTTTGTTTTTGGGTCTAACCTAACCTCAAGCAAGGAGCTGGCAATACTGCTTGAGGCTTGTTCTGCAGTATTGCCAACTCGGGCAAGGCGTAGCCTTTTGGGTGTATGTTAACCTCACAGTGTTGCCAACTCGGCGTAGCTTTTTACGCTGTATAATTTTTTAGCTTTTTTGTGTGTGAGTGTATATGTGTTACCAACTCGGCGTAGCCTTTTGGGTGTATGTTAACCTCACAGTGTTACCAACTCGGCGTAGCTTTT
Organism: Lepisma saccharinum; assembly: GCF_977018435.1. NCBI lineage: Eukaryota > Metazoa > Arthropoda > Insecta > Zygentoma > Lepismatidae > Lepisma > Lepisma saccharinum. The sequence continues at coordinate 120,641 of NW_028143324.1, forward strand.
TGGGTGTATGTTAACCTCACAGTGTTGCCAACTCGGCGTAGCCTTTTACGCTGTATAATTTTTTAGCTTTTTTGTGTGTGAGTGTATATGTGTTGCCAACTTGGCGTAGCCTTTTGGGTGTATGTTAACCTCGCAGTGTTACCAACTTGACGCAACCTTTTGGATGTATGTTAACCTCACAAACAGTGTTACCAACTCCTCACTCGAAAAAATCACCAAGGTTTTTGGGTCTAATCTAACCTAAAACAGCTGGCAATTTTGCTGAGGCTTGCCTTGTAGTGTTGCCAACTTACTCGAAAAGTTACCAAGATTTTTGGCTCTAACCTAACCTAAAGCAAGGAGCTGGCAACGCTTGAGGCTTGGCTTATAGTGTATAAAGCAATTTGTCAACCTACTGGTATTGTCATAGCTTTTTACGAGAGAGAGGAGAGAGGGGGAAGAGTTAAAACAACTGGCAGCTGCCAACACCTACCTACAGCTTTTTTTTGTTTGGTGTAACCTCTAAAGCAGCTGGCAAGTTTGCTTGAGGCTTGCCACAGTGCATAAAACAATTTTTTGCCAACCTACACACACTGGGGGCAATAGAGCCGGCAACAAATATATACTGTTGTAAAAGAGATGGATGGCAGCATAGTATGTGTGTGCGTGTGTATGTAGCATTATTAACTAGTGTTGGCAACCCACTTACAACTAAAAAAAAATAGAGATGCCAACGTTGCTGTAAAAGAGAGAGGGATGGATGGATGGCAGCACAGTATGTGTGTGCGCGTGTGTATAATATGTAGCATTATTAACTAGAGTGTGTTGGCAAACCCGGAATAGGACACACTGATTAAAAGACGTCGATATATTACCACTTGGTAAGAAATTGTAGTGTTTCAATTCACACACACACACTCACAATTTAAAACAACTAAACTGATCGCAGGCCCAACTGGTGGCTGGCATACACAACTATCCATCCACCAGTTGTCTTCTGGGGTGCGTGTCTCGATGAGTGTCAACAACCTCCATTGTGAAGTAAAATCTGTAGGGGTAACATCACTCTCCAATTACAATGTTGGCAAATTTTCCAACTTCATCGTGAACGACGACAAAGGTATCGGCTACCTGATAAAAATTATCAACACGCTGCCTCCGAGATTCTGGAACGTTGTCGAAGGAAAGGGACTTGTGAACGACATCATCAACAAGTTATTTTTCGAGATGCATTTACCTGGCTACCAATACTGCGAACCGGGTACCAAACTCGAGAAAAAATTGGAAAGAGGAGACAAGGGTGTGAATCCGTTGGACGCGGCATGCAAAGATCGCGATATTGCTTACAACACGCACACGAATTTGGATGCACGTCACGAAACAGACAAGAAATTGGAGCATGCCGCTTTCAGGAGGGTCATGAGCAGAGATGCTTTTTTGGGAGAAAAAGTTGTAGCATTGGACACCACTATCGCCATGAACACGAAACAAAAATTTGGATGGGGAATCCTACCTAGAGTTATTTTTAACTGGCAACGAGGTGATCTTGGTCAGCACGACGAACCCTCAGCTGTTATAGAAGATATCTGAAACCAGCTTACACTAGTTACTCATAGCTCCCCCAATTTTCTCACGATGGTGGGTTGCTACCGGCCCTATACGTAGGCCGGATAAATTCCGACCAGAGCCGGATTCGAACCTATGCCGTCTCGCAGCGAACAATCTCAAGACGAGTGAACGCCGTAACTCGCTCAGCTACGGAGGAGGACTCTCTCTCTCTCTCTACTTTTTCTCTAATTTTCATCATTATTGTTAAAATTAATCCAAGAGAAAATATATATTTTGTGTTGACATGGGAAATATGCAATAAAAAATGCATGATCAATAGTTAAGGTCAAAATCTGAATAAACAGTGAGGGTGATACACGCAAGCTTCCAGGCATGTGATTTGCACAGAATTAAATATAAAATGAGAGATGGAAGGTTTTTGTTACTATTAGAATTTAAGGACGGAAAATATGTACAGCGAATGAATACTACGTTTGACTAATCGTGAAGATGAGTATCACAGTACGTTTTTTTATCGTTCTTATATAAACGTTGCAACGTTTAAGAAACGTTTTGACGTATTATAAATAACAAATGATGAAACGCAAACTCGCAGACGACAACCTGAAGCTGTGCGACTACCTGGCCAAACGCTTCAGGGGTTGGAAATCAGAGAATCGCGGAATTTACGAAGAGAAAAAGCGACAGGACCAACCTATCATTGATGCTATAAGTGGACTAGGTAAAGACATCAAAGATGTTACCGAGCAAAATAAAGATTTAATCAACGAGCTCGTGCCACTTGCTGCTCGAAATTATGCTGTGCCTACACCCATATCCAGTATTCACACTACCCCGTTCGAACTTGGAGCTGCACCTCTGAGACGTCAGGTTCTAGGCAGTACCTCTTCGGACAAGGTAGTTGAATTAGGTCCGTTGGCGAGAGATTTCCCGGTACTCATTCAACTTCGAAAAATAAGAATAAATGTGTGCATACAGAACACATATGCTTTCTTTTCACAGTTGTAAAATCATATAAATTGTACATGAAGTAAGTTACGGGAAGGCTCTTTCTTTTATGTCTGTATATATGTATGTTGTACAATTAGGTACAAGTATTGTACAATTAGGTACAAATTGTTGTACAATTATTTCCCCCAGTTGCCCAGTTGGAGTTGGGGCATAACACTGGTACTATTTGTACTCACAGTGCTTACTCATGTATTTTGTTTAATATTTTATTTCAAATTCACTGTCAGAAACTAGTGTTGCCAGTTCCTGGATGTAGGTTTACCTACTCTGTTGGTTGTCACTGTCAAGCTTCCAGTATTCGTAGAGCATAAAAAACTAAAAATTATATACCGTAAAAAGCTACGACGAGTTGGAAACACTGCTGGTGGGGTTAACATACACCATAAAAAAACTACGCCTCGCCCCAAGTTGGCAACACTGCTTGTGAGGTTAACATACACCGTGAAAAGCTTCAAAATATCATATAGTAGAATTTTTGTAGAGTGGGTTGGCAACACCGACGAGCCTCAAATGATGATTCGAGCCTCGCCCCGAGTTGGCAACACTGCTTGTGAGGTTAACATACACCGTGAAAAGCTTCAAAATATCATATAGTAGAATTTTTGTAGAGTGGGTTGGCAACACCGACGAGCCTCAAATGATGATTCGAGCCTCAAATGATGATTCGAGCCTCAAATGATGATTCGAGCCTCGCCCCAAGTTGGCAACACTGCTTGCGAGGTTAACATACACCGTGAAAAGCTTCAAAATATCATATAGTGGATTTTTCGGTAAACGTTTCAACGTTGTTTTCAGGACAATGAACCTCTTTGGTTTCCGAAAGCAAACAATGGAGACTGTACACCGCACGGCAGATCACGAATTTCTACCTTCCATGTTATCTAAACTCAACGGCCTGTTGATCAATCAATTTTCGGAACGCTGCTCTTCTTGCTGGAACAGTGACAATTTCGGATTCGCGACGATCGACATGACGGGAAACCCAACAACGGAAAATACAGAAACAAAATCAACAACTTTCTAAACGTTGCAACCCCTGACGCTTACCATATAATCATTCTTTTCGTTCGTCTTCACTACATTCCCGCCGCCTTTATATGCGGCGCGGGGGCCGCCTTTATGGCAGTGACCCTCTGTTGCCGCGTTTACCTACTAAGGAACTCGCGGTCAATTAGGCCTAATGCTTGGGCAAGAAGCGGCAACATTATAAATCTCCCTCCCCAAAGCAGCCAGCAGAGAAACAGGATTTTGTCAAAATAACCGATCTGCGCTGTGAATGGACACCGGTTGCTACAACAGCCGGAGTATACAAGGTGTGGCAATTCAATAACAAGACTGGTGTCATAACTGTGATGTATTGCAAGAAAGTTACAATTGACTGGTATCCCCTTCAATATACTCCCCTCCCCTATCAATACACAGCTGCATACGTGTCTTCCAGTGTTCAAAGCAATGCTGTAGGTCATCAAATATCACACTGTTCAACAACTCTGCCGTTTTTCGTTTCACCTCTTACACAGAGTGAAAATGTGTTCCCTTCAATGCACTTTTCACTTTTGGGAAGAAATAGTCACAGGGGTCCATGTCTGGGGGATACAGAGGATGGTCGAGCACAGGAATACGCTTGGCGGCTAAAAATTGCTTCACAGAAAGGGCATTATGGGCAGGTGCATTGTCCTGGTGAAGGATCCATGCATCGTTCTTCCACAAATCTGGTCTCTTTGTAGTAGGTCTGATTCACCGTTTGACCCCTGAGGCATCCATTCAGTCATGATGATACCCCTGATATCGAAAAAAACAATAAGCATTGCCTTCAGTTTCGACTTGCTCATTCGTGCTTTTTTCATTCTTGCGATGTGGGAGTCTTCCAGTGCATGGATTGACGCTTGGTCTCGGGATCATATTGGAAAATCCATGTTTCATCACAAGTGATAACACGTGTTAGCAATTCTGGGTCTGCTTTGAGTCGTTCCATGACGTCACAGCAAATAGTCTTTCGATTGTCTTTTTTGGTCCTGAGAGAGGTTTTTCGGAACAATTTTTGCACACACTTTTCTCATGTTTAAATTCTCATGCAAAATTTGTCTTACTGTCTCTTTGTTAATGTTCATCATGTCTGCGAGCATCCGAATGCTCAGACGTCTGTCTTTCCGCACAAGTTCATGAATTTTTTGAACATTGTCGTCCTTTCTTGAACTCACAGGGCGGCTGGGACGTTCATCATCTTCACCCTCCTCCCGCCCTTCTGAAAATCGTTTGTGTCAGACGGACGCCTGTAATGCAATCGATTAGAATAACGCAACGTTAAATCCGTCACAACCGCTGTATCAAAATAACCATATGTTGAAATCCGTAAACCAACTTTTGGTGGATTTCAAATTAAGACACGCACTCATTTATGTGAAATAAGATTATCAGCCATATTTAGTCTCGGGTGCTAAATTAGCTACGTTGGAAACACTGAACATGCATTTTATGATCACGTGCTCTAATTCTGCCCATTAGAAAATCGAGTGCAATTAGTTTACATGTAGGCCCTTGCAGTACTCGAAAGCATGGCTAACAAACAACGCTCGTGTTCCAAAAAAAAAACGTGTATCCAGAGTGCCCAATGTTAGGCTCGAGAACTAAACAAAACCGTCGATAAAGCACAGGGTATATTTTGTAATACCACCTGTACTAAACCCACAGAGTAAAAGCACATGCAATGTGAAAAAAATGTGAATGAAAATACTCATGGACATTTTACGCCATTTTGTTTTGGAACAAAACTGTACTCAGAGCTAGTGTTGCCCACGGGACGAGACAGGACAAGCTTTTAAAAATTCGAGACGAGACGAGATTGATCATGTGTCCCTTTGACAAACAAATATTTTCGAGACCAGACAGCATTTCACAGCATTTCCACGAGACGAGACAGGCCAAAGTTGTATAGGTCGAGGTTCATAAGCCTCGTCCATCTCATTCTAGGAACTGCATATTTTGTATACAGTTTATAGTGGAATCACAACACAGGTTGTTAAGAATATCGTCAGTAAATATGAGAATTCTTGCTGTGAAATTTCTATGCTGTTTAACCTAATAGAATTCGAATCCCTGAGAGAGCCAAGTACTGAGCTTTAGCATTCCATATTAGCAAAACCTTTATACGTACGTATTTATAACCTCAATTTACTAATCAGAAAATCCCCCTTAGCCAACCAATTAGCACATTTTATATGACCTTCTATAGAGGAAGAGAACATGATATTTCCGAGCCGGTATTATTGATGTGATATTCTTAACAAGTTAATGCACATATATAGCTGTAAGTGTATCAATCTTTATGCAAACACTTAGGAATGTTTGGAATGCAAACAATTCTTGTGACAAAACAAATAATTAGGAAATTCTTTTTAACCAAACAATCAACACAAATTTCTCTTTTTTATAGAGAAAAAAAAAAGCATAACATTCCCGAGACAGTATTATTGATGTAACATTCTTAACAAGTCAATGCCTTAATGTTTACACACATACATAAGCGCATAAATCTCTACACTCACACACACACACACATACAAAAAATATTTGGAATGGAAAAAAATTCTCAGAAAATTCCCCTTAGCCAAGCAAATCACCAGTTACATGACCCTCTCTCTCTTTTCTCTATAAAAAAAAGGTTATGACATATCCAAGCTAAGATCTAAATCACAAACCCTAACACCTTCTGTAAACAAACAGTCTCACCGATTCAATGTATCACTCCGCGTCAGCTGATCCATGACCGCAATCATCTGCTGTTACACTCATAGTTCGCTGCACCTATTCATTTTATATAAGAGCCTCTGAATATGAGAACCCGCTCTCAAAACTTCAGACAAATATGCAGTCGCATACATTGTTACTCTCCCGGTCATTCTCTCTTTCATAACCCTTACAACTGCAGACACTGACACACCACTGCAATGGGATACCAACTTAGCCACTTCATTTACTGGTTTCTCAGGATACCACTGACAGAACATTACATAAATATTGAGTAGAATCTGTTTCTCACCCCTTTTCAAAGGCTGTCCTTGCTGGTGTTTTAAAAACAAGTTCGGAGAACACTGAGACCTTCCCGCACGCACAGAACTCGGCATGTTATTTTTCTAAGGATAAGTCAGGTAATATTACTAAATTGCACTACAATATTATAAAATATTATTATGTACACAAATCTCTAAGCTCATTGAAAATTACAATGCATATTACTACAAAATGTTCACACTTATCTTGCCTTGCCATGTCACCAAGTTATTTTACGAAGTGCACTCTATTTGGCGAAACAAAAATCGTTATTAGGATGCTTGTCAAAGTTTCCAACCGCAATAAATTTACTAACTTCCTTTGTCATCATCATCAATATATTTATTAGACTTACAGCATTGCATATGGCTGTTTATGCCCATTATATATTTTATTTACATAAGATACAATTTACATAAAATCTACAAACAAATTTCAAATACACTCCTATCTATATCATCCTTCGAAATATACATTACCATATTATATCATTTTGTCTAAAAAGATGCAAATAAAATATATTCAATTCGCATGCAAAAAAAGCCAAATTTATAGAAACTGATTACTGGTGCAAAAAGTTAATCATAAAAGTGAAGCAATAAATACAAAAAAAAAACATTGGGTTTAAAATGAGACGTCATTTGCAACGGCATATCCCATACTACAAATTTGCCATTGTTTTACCTTACGTAATAAATCCTGTAACAACACTAGTAAATGTTTTGTACATTATAAAAAAAAATGCAAAATATCCCCCAATTTTAATTCAATCCACCTCTGAATCGAATTTTTACATATTCTCACGCCGGCACATATGTTCTATTTTGCTTCTTTTACTTGCCTTGCTTAATTAACTCTCGCTAATTAGCATTTTTTTGGAAGAAGTCAACTAGAACAACATATGGCGGTATGAGAAATATGCAAATTAAAGAATATTTTAGTAATATAAGGGCCCTTGCAATTAGCTTCGTCGACTAAGAGTACTCTTTTAAACATCTTCAGCTAGATCGTATTACTGCGCGAGGACGTTTAAAATGTTTGGGTGTTAAAAAAGTTTGACCTATTTTTTATTTCTATTGTTTGCTAATAGATGGCGCTAATAGTACCTCCTCTCTCTCTCCCCTCTTCTCCTCTGCTGTATGATCAAGATTTTGGAGAACATAAAATTTGCATCCATCTGATGTCGAACTAGAAACTTTATTTTTCGGGGGAGTCAACATTATTTTTTACTCAGTCGTCATATATAAACACACGCAAACATTCACATGTGCTTTTATTTTGTGTTCGGTAAGTACAAGTATATTCTTACATAAATTATTGTTTAATTTAATAAATTGTAAACTCGGAGCCTGCTATACTAACACTCCTGTGTTTCATTATACAGCTCACAGGTTGAATTGAAAGCGAATGTTGCGTGCATACAGAAATAACACAGAAAAAAAAAGCGGATGGAAGCAATTTAAAATCAATGGAGCAAGGTTACTATTACGAGAACATAAAAACATGTGCTTTCATTGTTGTCCGAATTCGCGGCAAACATGGAGTTGGAGGGGAGAGCAGAGAGGCGCGACAAATGCACGCTTGAACTCGCTGTGACCCTGCGCTTGGCAGCCATATTCTAACTTTCACTTTGTGCAGACGATGTAAAACTCAATGATACTTTAACAGTTTATCGATAATACTGAATGTAGAAAAATTGTAAATAATAAAGTAGCACGTTACATTTTTAATATAACTAGTAAATAGGTGGAAATCATTGTGATGTTTGTTTGGCGTCTGCCTTCTGCTTCCGCACTGTGCGCCTGCGCCCCAGAGCGCTGTGGGTGAAGTTCGGGCTGACACCTGGCGGGAAAAATAACAACCGTACTACAAAAAGACATGTAGATTCGGACGACTGGGACGTGAGTTCGACGGCACGCGAGAACAACAGAAGAGAACGGTACGGAGCACTTGCCAATCCGGACACAGCCTAAGTTGTACAATTAGGTACAAGTATTGTACAATTAGGTACAAATTGTTGTACAATTATTTCCCCCAGTGTATTTTGTTTAATATTTTATTTCAAATTCACTGTCAGAAACTAGTGTTGCCAGTTCCTGGATGTAGGTTTACTCTGGGCCCGTTCCGAAAGTCGCACGAGTTTAACGCGTTAAACAAGTTATGGCAACTGGCCGTTCCATAAGTGCTTCCGTGCATTTCGTGAGTTTCATTATGCTGTCCCAAAAGTCGCATTCCGTGCATTTCGTGCAAGAACAAGATTCACCAAACACACGGGCCAGGATGCTGGTTTGTTCCGTGAAAATCGTCTGCTCCTTCCAGACAAAGCGCGTGCTGATGGATTCAAACTGCACTAGTTCGGAAAATGTATTATAATTTTAACAGATAGCGATATGAAGCAACATGCACAAGATAAGTATGCCTTGACCGTTCTTAGAATGTGATTAAAATAAGTAACAGTGGCCATAATAGAGTTTATTTTTGCCATAAGGACATTCCTTCCGCTGACGCCATGCGGAAACTTTCTCTAAACAAAACGCTGCGCCTGCGCTTTCGCCTAGAGTGTCCCATAAGTCCGTAAAATAACTGGTTTCACCAGATTCACGAGCCCAGTTATTTTCGTTGAATGCGTTCGTTTCGTTAAGACTTTCGGAACGCACCCTCTGTTGGTTGTCACTGTCAAGCTTCCAGTATTCGTACAGCATAAAAAGCTATAACCCCCTCAAAATATATACATTGTATACGCCAAGATGCTTAATAGCCTAGCAACACATCATGAAAAAACATACCAAGAGGACCCAGTGGGTTTATAAGTCAGTACTGCCACTATTTGTAGGTTAGCTTAGCCAGTGAAAGTAGTGGAATCTTCGGATGGGTTGGTAAAACCCCCCTCAAACCAATAGAGTTGCCAAATGTAACAAGGGGCAATAGGTCCCCCTCATAAAAAGCTACAGAGTGTTGCCCTGTGCCCTCTGTACATCAAAAGCTACGACGAGCCTCAAATGAGCCTCAAAAAATTCAGAACTATGTACGCTAAGGCTAGTGGGGTTAACACCCAAAAGGCTACGCCTCGCCCGATGTACACACACACAAAAAAAACTAAAAAATTATACACCGTGAAAGGCTACGCCGAGAAACACTGGGGTTAACACCCAAAAAGCTACGCCGAGTTGGCAACACTGTGAGGTTAACATACACCCAAAAGGCTACGCCGAGTTGGCAACACATATACACTCACACACAAAAAAGCTAAAAAATTATACAGCGTAAAAGGCTATGCCGAGTTGGCAACACTGTGAGGTTAACATACACCCAAAAGGCTACGCCTTGCCCGAGTTGGCAATACTGCAAGACAAGCCTCAAACAGTATTGCCAGCTCCTTGCTTGAGGTTAGGTTAGACCCAAAAACAAAAACCTTGGTAACTTTTCAAGTAAGATGTTGGCCACACTGCGAGAAAAGCCTCAAGCAGTGTTGCCAGCTCCTTGCTTGAGGTTAGGTTAGACCCAAAAACAAAAACCTTGGTGATTTTTTCAAGTGAGGAGTTGGTAACACTGCGAGCGCCACCGAGCGCCATTTTCGGGCTGGGAACCGGCCCTGCTCCTCTATTCTCATTGTAGGTTAGTTTAGTGCATAAAACGTCGTAAAATAAAAAATAGGTCAAGAACAAGTTGGCAACACTGCTTGAGGCTTGCTTTGCAGTGTTGCCAACTCTTTGCCTTAGGTTAGGTTAGACCCAAAAACCTTGGTGATTTTTTCGAGTGAGGAGTTGGCAACACTGCGAGAAAATGGAGCTCATGCCTTACGAGAGAAATCCATTAAGGCGAGCTCCACCGAGCTCCACTTTCGGTTGGTGAACCCGGCTTATTGGTCTACTCATTCTGACCTCAAATTTTATCTTATCATGTGGATTGCAATCGTGTGTTTATGCTCTTCAAATAAACTGCATATATTGAAAGTAAAACAAATCGCTTTGTTGATTGACTCAATTAGTGTTGTTCATTCGTACCATTAGAATCAATCAATAGCGTTGTGTGGTTGGAGGAAGAGGAAAATACAGGAAACCAATCTCCAGTAAAGATGGCCAACTAACCCAGGAAAGCTAAAGCTTCGTCAAATTGCCGTTGCGTAAATACAAAAAGGTATCTCCCACCCTTTCTTACCACATGATGCGCTTGGCACACTCAGTACCTTCAAATGGCCTTGAACTGTGGAGGGAGTGATACTCTCTTAATGGAATTGCTGTCCAGTTGACAAATTATTTGATATTATTTTATCTACGTAGTCGTTCTGACGAAGAAATTAGCTGTAACGTAAGCAAATTTGACACATCTATATTTTGTTTCAACAAGAAGAAACGATTGTGTTTTAGAAAACAAAACTAAAAAATGTGGTATTATTGCTCTAGACAACTCATGGCACATCCTCCATCCTGAATAACCTTGCGACAACTACGAAAGGTAAAGAGAATGAAAAAAATTTAGTGCAGCTAATGTTACAAAATAATATGTGGGGAATTCCAAAGAAATTTTCTATTTTAAATGTAACTATGAACGTTAAATCATGTCAAAACTTTTTCTGTTTGTTACAAATACTATCAGAAACATTATGTTAGTAGCCAATTTTAATTTCCAATAAAACTCTTTCTGTAAAGCAAGAAAGTAAAGTCGTCAAAATGACCAAGCCTTAGCTTTAGCGTTCTTAATTTTCCATTTCAGCTCTCTGGGTCTAAGGAGATTTTAACCCTCAGATTGCA
>NW_028143325.1:0-131880 GCF_977018435.1 Lepisma saccharinum
GGCGCTCAATACGACAACATGACATAATATTACATATTAATGTTAGTGTTTTCAATTGAACGTAGGGGGTGCGGAAAAAAATTAAGAGGCGCGCAAGCACCTCCTCGCGCCCCGCTGGCGCCGCCTCTGTGTAAACGGTTTGCCGAGGTGGAATAGAGATGGCAGCACAAGGTGTGCAAGATTGAAGATTAACACGAAATACGCGAATGGCAGTGTAAATAAGCGCAGAGTAATTTGAAAAGATGAACAACAATAGAATCCATTATAAGAGGATGAGGAAAAGATATAAAAACATTAAGTTAATGTAAATACTTAATAAATTAAATTGGTGCTCGTATGTAAATATACTGGAAAACTAAAGAAGTGAAAACACTGATACAAATTTGTGTATTTTCTGTTAGCTTATTTACCATTTCCGTCAGTGGCGGCGCGTTCCAGTCTCGAACCACATTACCTTTGGTTGCGCCTTTCAGTCGTATGGCATCAAGTATAAACTTTGTTGACTTATTTAGTGTTGGCGCGTTCCAGTCGTTGCCTCAAGGGAGGAGAGTAGAAATAGGCGGCGTAGACATCAACACTCGAATTCGTAACCCTCTAGGACTTGGTGTGAATGAAGAAAAAGTGAGGTGTTACCAGCTTGTGAAAATAGAACTTAGTGAAGAGGGAAAACCTACATATGAAAATACCAGAATTGGAATAAAGGATCCACGTTCCAGGGATTACATAAGCGTCCAGAAGGAAGTCCAAATCCAAATTTCCACAAAGAAAGAAGTTCAGAAGGCAGTCAAATCCGAATCCCCACAAAGAAGGAAGCCCAGAAAGAAGTACAGAAGAAAGCACATACTAAAGAAGATTATACAAATTAGAAAGAAGAAATAAATTCGTAAAAGCATACAAATTGAATCAGAATCTGAGCAATACGTATCTAATTATGTAAATATATAAATCCATGTATCCTAGTTGAGATAATATAATCGTTTAAACGTCTCCATTGGAAGACTTCCTGTCTTGTTTCGTTTTCAAACAAGAACCCTACCCTGAAGATACATTAACCGTGGTTTAATATTAAGATATGTACCTTGCACAAATAGAGATAGTATCGTCAACAATAAAAATAACAAAACAGCACAATAAAAAATTAACAAAATAAAACAAATATGGCGCTATTTGGACATACAATATTAACTGGACAATATCTATTGTCTAGTGGCTTTTTAATCATACTTATTCTAACAGTAACATTCTCTGGAAAACGTAATGTTAGAATAAGTATAGGTAAACGCACTAGATAATGGATAATGTCCAATTAACTTTCTATGCTAATAAAGAACCATTGCCACTGTTTGATATTATTGAACAGTATTTGTTTTGATGGTGGTTCATTATATTGGATGGGACTTGTGTAGAAGATAATCTTTCTAGCTAGGGAAAAGTGGAATTGATTCTATAGAGCTGAGTGGGACACGTCATGGACCAGACTGAAGAACAGTATTTTGTTATTGGCGAAACGAATGACTTGAAGTATGAGGCGCGGACTGAGATATCATTAATTTAAGTAAAAATATACTGTAAACCTGATCATACTGGTGCCTGCAGTATGATCCTCAAATGTGAGCTGCCGGCCCCCGTGGCGTAGTGGTTAGCACATTGCGCTACGACTCCAGGGGTCCCGGGTTCGAATCCCGGTCTGGGCATGGATATTTGTGAGTGTCTGTATATTCATCAATTTCATCGTATCATTACTCATTTCTATCTTCGCAATTAGCCAAAAGTGGCAGAAAAGCTAAGCAAAATAAATCAAATGAATCAAACGCGAACTTTTGATCGAAAATAATGTCTAAGTCTCTCTGAGAGGATACTATTACTAGAGATAGAGTAAGATGAGTAACGAGTGTTCTGCAGACAGAGAGAGAGTTAAATGGTCCAAGAGCTGCTGGAATTAGAATTGTTTAATTTGATTGGTGAGTTGATTTCTCAAGGTCAAAGTTAATCTAGAGTTCACCGTAGCTCCTGTTTTCTGTGCGATATAAAGTGTAGACATTAGTGTTCTCACGGCAAATGAAAATTTTCTGTTGTAATTTGAAATGGTATATACTTCAACTGTTAAACCCTATTGTAATAGACTCTTAAGAAGATTGTGAATTGATCATCATTCCTTCTCTCACACAAGTTATTAGGATGAAGAATAATCTCATTAGGAATACAATGGATAAAACAATGTGAAAATAGAACCGGTTTTTTCACTTGAAGCCCTTTCAGACAGACCGCCACTTCTCCCTCCAAAATGGCACTTTGCCACTCCCGGCGCCCTGCAGAGTAAAGCAATAACAATTTTAAAGCATCTTTGTTTCTGTATTCTTCTTTGTAAGCTTGAAGGAGGCATCCTACCTTCACTCTGTTCTTATAAATTAACAAAAATGTTCCCTACGAGACTTGCATATGAATTTGCGGCTTCTGAGCATTGTATTTCTCGCAGGTTCTTCAACCCGATGGCGACAGTACATAGAGGAATAACAAGTAGTGAAATGGCGAGTATACTACTCCATAAGATCTGTTGGTGACAGGCGCATTGTTCAATTGGGCAATTTCGCGGTCTTCTTCCTTTCCTTTTTCCGAGAAGTGTTCCACGACAAATTTCTTCCATTCTGCAGTTCCTTATGTCACCATGTGGAAATGGAAGCTGTATTGTTTGCCATTTACTTGGCGATTGTAAATTTGTCACATGAGTTTATTTAAGAGTGAATTTAGGAATGCCCGTGCTACACATGGCTGACTTTTAAGATTTATGGGTGAAGACAGGCTTCTCGGAAGGTGACTTTCAGTTGTCCTTGTTGTGGAAGATGCAACATGACACATGAGGCAGCATGGTTCCTGCGATTGTTTATTCTAATTGATTGTTGCAACCAGTGGCGGCGATTGGGTTCCAAAACTGGGGGGGGGGGGGAGGACAGTTTACTTTGCCTTGGTAGATAAGGTTTAGCATAGTGCTGGGGCAAAAGTGGCAAAAAGTGGGGGGGGGGGGGCAACTGCCCCCCCCTTAATCGTTGCCACTGGTTGCAACGTCAATAATACCGCCTTTAATAACATGTAACACCATGCAATGTCCTCTGCACAGGAGTTATATTCTGTGACTTGGTCGATACGAAATCTATGCATTTCGTCCGAGAAATGAAGGGATATTATCCTTTGCTACATCTTATTTTGCCATGAAGGGAAAAGCAAGGAAATCCAAACCGCGACACTTGCGGAGAGGACTAAAATAACATAAGGAAAATCCTGCCACGTCACCAGTACAATGAAAGTAATGAGTCAGCCCCCAACAAGGGCTGACACTCGAATACAAACACAACCCGCCAAGATACTGACTTGAATTGTCTGCACAGACACCATCCTACTTTCTTAGCAGATAAGTGTTGTAGCATAGCAAAGCCAATGCGGAAAGGGTTAGATTGGGATGTTGGCCAAATGTGCAGCGCAGACTTAAAGATTCAAGAAAAGTTGTTCGTCTTGAATGTACCTTACAAGCTCTTGTCTGTGCATACGACAACATCCAGTAGCCTCCTCTAGTTCGCTGCCATTTTTGTCTCTCTCTGCGCTGCGTGTCTAGTTGGTAACACGGTGCAACACCGACTCGTATACTTCCTTCATTTGGTGTAAATTAGTGTAAGCCCGTAGCCAGGATTTTATTTCGAGAGGGACTCATCCATTATCAGCAGCCGCCATCTAAAGGTGAAATGAAGAGGGGGGCTAGACGCCCTGAAGATAATTTCTCAGTATATTACAAATTATTATGCACGATGTTTAATCCTGATAAGGAAGTAAAATTAATTGCCATTACACACTATATTTAAATTTGATATTTGTGTAATTTCTGGGTGGGGGGGACTTCAGCCCCCTTAGCCCTCACTCTGGATACGTGCCTGAATTAGTGTATTTGGTGTCTGCACTGTTTGCACTGCCTTCCGGACCGGTGCAAGAGTGGTAAATGGTCACGTGGTGCGTGCTAACTAATCATAATGACATTTAAAGCAGAAGAGAAGCATTTGTTGAATATTTTGAACTTGAACACCGCTATTCGTCTACTTGGTTGAACGTCATTTCCTTGCACCAACCTGACACCGGGAAACACCCAGGGTGCGAAATCCTGGGGGACGGGCACGGGGGGATTCCCCCCCCCCCCAACAAGCTTAGCCTCAAAAATCCCCCCCACCAAAAATTTCCGAGGGTAAGAGTTTCTTTTATAACAATCAAAAGATAAGGAATTACTTTTAATTTGAAATATACTTTACTAAGGATAATAACGAAAACACACACAAATTAGTGTAGTTGTGAGTATTGAATTCATTCTCTCTCAAGAGATCATTAACAAATCTACATCAATACGCACAATTAAAGTAAAACATTGATTGGATTGATTTGTTATTTTAAGTCCACTTTATGCACAGTAAGGCTAATTGGGACTGGACCTACAGTTTAAAGTGGGATCCGGACCACTATGTGCCTCCACCGGGAATCGAACCCGAGACCCCTACCACTGCGCCATCGGGGAGGCCCCTAAAGTAAAACAAGAATGCAAGAAAATTATAACTATGAAATCTAATTGATTTATATTAACATAAAGCATAAACAGAACCAAAACTTACACATAATAATAAAAGAAACCCACTTCAAGTATTTCATAATTTATTAACATCTTTAACCAGTTACTAAAGGAATTAGTTAGCTGCTTTGAAATATCTGATATGTATAAAAGTAAGAAATTAATTTCCTTTATGTAATTAATAATAATAGTAATAATAATAATAATAATATATTTTTAATGAGTAATTTATTTTTACTTTTAATAATACACATATGTGGTGGAGGGGGTTTGTAGATTAAGAACTCCCCCCCCCCCAGTTTTCAATGATTTCACACCCTGGATACACCTGCACTACACCAAGTGTCAAAAAAGTGCAGCGAGCTAGACTGGGATAGTATATACAGAGTGTCCGAAAAGTCACGCAACCCGGTGTTTACGACCGTATAACGGAATAGCGAAACGGAATGAGAAGAAACGCTTTCTGCCAAGAGAATGCCCTGTATATTGGGAAAATTTAGAGAGACAAACATATGTAAGAACATGCATGTTTTAATAACAAATAAGCAAAGTGTTGCCAAAGGCGGAAAAAAAATATTTGCAAATCGTGTGTATTGATGCACAGAACTCACTGAGGTAAATTATTGCAACATTTCACAATACCAACGAACAATTTGGATGGCCATCTAATGAATTTGACAGAAAAAGAACTTTGACGAAGTTTCAAAAACATTGCAGAAGGGAATAAATGGGCTGTTCCACAAATCAATGTTTTCACAATATTACGAGGGACACTGGCAACACTGTTGCTGTCACGTGTCGCTAACAGACGTGTTTCACCTCAGGCTATCACACTAAGGTACTTTTAACGACAAAGGAGAAAGTTGATTATTCTCGAACATATGCAATAAATTACATACACCTTGCAACCCTGAAATGTGGGTATCCCAAAATACATCTCTTACGCGAGAATATGACGATGTTCGGATATATTCATCAACAATAAACACTCTTTTCTGTGTAGAATATGGCATTTTGAAAACACACACACGATGTCAGCATAAGTAGACACAATCTGGAATGCCGTTCGCGACAAACAGCAACCACTTAAGGCACAGAACACATAACAATTGATACATGTTCTTCTGTACCCACATTTCAGGGTTGCAAGGTGTATGTAATTTATTGCATATGTTCGAGAATAACCAACTTTCTCCTTTGTCGTTAAAAGTGCCTTAGTGTGATAGCCTGAGGTGAAACACATCTGTTGGTGACACGTGACACCAACAGTGTTGCCAGTGTCCTGCGTAATATTGTGAAAACATCGATTTTTGGAACAGCCCATTTATTCCCGTCTGCAATGTTTTTGAAACTTCGTCAAAGTTCTTTTTCTGTCAAATTCATTAGATGGCCATCCAAATTGTTCGTTGGTATTGTGAAATGTTGCGATAATTTACCTCAATGGGTTCTGTGCATTTTTTCCGCCTTTGGCAACACTTTGCTTATTTGTTATTAAAACATGCATGTTCTTACATATGTTTGTCTCTCTAAATTTTCCCAATATACAGGGCATTCTCTTGGCAGAAAGCGTTTCTTCTCATTCCGTTTCGCTATTCCGTTATACGGTCGAAAACACTGGGTTGCGTGACTTTTCGGACACTCCGTATAAGTGGCAAACAATTGCTCAAAACAAAGAACACAACATGTGTTGCCATCCTAAAAGATATACAGTACATTGCCTCAAGAGGTTGTAAGATGTCCATATCCTCTAACGCATGATTTCTCCGCGATGGATAAGTACCATAGAAGCTGGATGAAAGATCTCCCAGCAGCATCGGAGGGGCGTAACACTGCTTCACCTTGAACCAGCTTCCTCCCAGCCCTGACCTGGATGGGCGGCAGCTCGAAAAGCCTTTGACCTATGGCAGAAACTTTCTTTGGCTGTAAACCAATAACATATGTGGAAGTTCTTCATTTGTCCTCTTCTCATATTCTGCAAAGTGTTACATGACATAAAATAAATTCTTGTGTTATCTAGGGGTTCCTTTTAGTTACTTGAAGCAAGTAGCAGCGGCAGAAATATTTTAGAAGGGAACAGTATTTTATCCACACACCCTCAACACTCACTAAAATTTTTCACAAGGACTCAAGTGGCCATTTAGGCCCTAAATTTACACTTACAGCCCATAGTTATGAACTTAAAACCCCCAAAATTGAAAATGCTGGGTAAACTCCTGGAAGGGGGTCAGAGTGCCAGATAGGGACTACCCAAAAACACTCACCAGTACGAAAGTTAATACCATATACAATATAGTATACACCACACCTAAAATGTGTCAGTTTGACTCAAATATGTTGTCTCCAGTAACACATTAAAGTACATATATTGATATATTGGTGTATCAAATTACACACAGAAATGCATTAACATTGGCGGATTTAGCGAGGATACGGGGGGCAAGTATCCCTCCCAAAAGGAATTATATTATGAAAAATCATTGTATCGTTATTTCCCAACGAACATAAAATTGAATCCTTCAATAGCTCCCTACAGTGATACCCTTTTCCAAACAGTGAATTTGATTGGATTTATTGATTCAATTTTGTTATTTGCCGTCGCTTCTCTGCCACTTTTGGCTAATCGTGACGATAAGAACGATGAGGGAACACTCACACCCATGCCCAGGCAAGGATTCGAACCTTGGACCTCTGGCGTCGTAGCGCGCTGTGCAAACCACTCCTTCACGGAGGTGGGATCAAATAGTAAAGTAATAAGAAAATTTAGCACAAGTATGTAAATAACGACTGAATCTCTTGGACACTGGAAATGTATAGATGGCAGAAATGGAATTCAGGAATTCTTTAGGTCCTCAAAGAATAACATAGTGAAAGAGATATTGGAAAGTGGAAGTATTTTATATGGCCCCTTTTTCCAATGTTTCTGACAGTTTCGTCGGAGAAAGTGAATTCTCAAAGATTCGTCAATCTTCAAGGAAATTTCTAATAATGTCAGCATTAATCAATGTGTCCCGGATTCTATTCCGGTGGAGGTACATTGAACAGTTGTTAGGATTCTATCGTGATTAAGAAAGATGGACTTACTTTCGTACGGCTACTGAACTATACACTGTATGTGAATGATTTGCATAACATTTGAAAGAGGAGGTCCTGAAATTTCAAATTGTATTTGATTATACTCACAAAAAAATATTATAAATGTTCAGCGTGTCCCCTTCCGGCCACACGGGTACCATCTAGACGGTAGCTGAATTCGTTCCACACTAAGTTTCGATACGGTTTTCAGGTTGTCCAAAGTTGTTGTTAGAGGTGGTACATGAACTGCTTCTTTTACGAATCCCCACAAGAAAAAGTCACTGGGTGTGAAATCAGGAGATCGTGAGGGCCTGAACTAAAGCGCCAGGACAGCCTGTTTGTTCAAATTAGCAATTCCAACGACAAGTGCATTTACTTGTTGCAGATGATTCAATGTTGTCAATGTTGAAACGAAGACGAAACGCACTCTGCATCTTAGTCACAGACTCAGTTTTAATAAACTCACCCACGAACGCAAAGAATCTTGTGCTGCATAGTAGCCATTCTGCTCACAACTGACGCTGTTGCACGGCGGCTCTGCACTAGGGGAGCGCTCTAGCGGTGGTATTTGAAACTTTAGGATCTACTCTTTCAAATGTTATGTAGGTAATTGACATACAATGTATAGTTCAGGAAATACAGCTATTCGAAATTGAGTCCATCTTTTTGAATCACGCTGTACCTTAAGCTGGCAATGTGAAGGCTCTCATGTACTAGGAGCATAAAAGTTACAAAAAGTTTACACGTTTAACTTTGTCGATTTATGCAGTAAAAGTGTTTGCTTTGATCCATTTCGAGTGATGCGCGTAATAATGACGTCACTGATGTATATAGTTAATGCCTATGAAGTCATTACTTCGATCAGATTGGATGCATTTGTTGTTCACTTAATAGAACTCCTGTATCTTTCAAAGATATATTTTTTCACGTGTCAGTCAATAAACTTTGCAAAGGTAAGAGCCGTTAAGACACATCTGTCAACCGCATTGTGTATGCGAAGTGAAACTTCCAACGCACTTCAAGAAGCAGCTGTTAAAGCAAGCCAACTGCATTTGAAAGTTGTTTCTAATAATTGATCGCATCAACACAAAACCACAGACATTCCATCGTGAACTGACTGTTCATGTTTCTCAACAAACTAACAGCAGCCAATACTCGTTCAATTGCTAGAAAGCGAAAAAAAGAGTCCCTGCTGCACGTGGAAACAGCTGTGTTTGCATATGAATTTGGATTCAAGTGATACCCAAGCAGCAATGTTGCCATAACCAAAATGCACAAAGTTCCCTATTCAAGGTGAAAAGTTAAATATTTTCATCTAAATTTTCCCCTCATCTTAGAAAAACTTAAATTGTGAACACGAAACTTTATCAATGTTATAATTGTTATTGTTGAAATAAATATGTTAATCGTAGGCAGTAGTAGAATCTTCAGTATTTCTATTCACTCATAGAAAACATTAATTCCCAGAAAATTTAGAGCTGTGTCCGAAAGGTACAAAGAGGAGACTTCATGTGTGGTCTTGTCGGAAGTGACGTCACCTAGTGCAGTTCGAAAGAGCCAATTAAACGAGCAATCGAGACCACAGTACGGAGCACGCATGCAAGTAGACTTGAGCACGTGACTCGTGCGCTCGTTGTTCATTGGTTTGAAATCACAGAGGTAGAAAGCCAGCAAGTTGTGGGTTGAAGTTCTTCTAATGTTTGG
Organism: Lepisma saccharinum; assembly: GCF_977018435.1. Taxonomy (NCBI): domain Eukaryota; kingdom Metazoa; phylum Arthropoda; class Insecta; order Zygentoma; family Lepismatidae; genus Lepisma; species Lepisma saccharinum. Next base: position 9,377 of record NW_028143325.1, read on the forward strand.
AAATGTGTGTATGACAGTATTTTAAATGCTATGTGATTTTATGGTGAGAAACAAGTGTTTAAAACGCTGGAGCGTTGGAAATACATGATAACAGTGCCAAACCTGACTTGCCTAACCTATCCACGTATGCATACAATAGATTAAATAAGCTGTTAGCATATATTTCTCGAGGTGCTAATGCTGTCCCTAGCCGCTCGTAACAACGTGTCCTCAGTTTTATCTACTGATCGTATTTGGCGCTGCAGTCGAAGTGCAGTTCGAAAGACACTTCCAGTCCACGACTTCAGGACCGCATTGCGAGACCACTCTCGAAGTATGCTCGCCGGCCCCCGTGGCGGAGTGGTTAGCACATCGCGTTACGATGCCGGGCGTCCCGGGTTCGAATCAAGGCCTGGACATGGATATTTGTGAGTGTAAATTCATGAATTTCATCATATAATCACTCATCCCTATCTTCGCAAATTAGCCAAAAGTGGCACAAAATGGGAAGTAAAATAAAATAAAACAAATCAATCAATCGAAGAATGCTCGTTTCAAGTACGGTCTTGCACCTTTCGGACCCGGTCTAGGGTTGACTGAAAGTGAAAATTCATAAACATTAAGTTTATACCAGCTGCGTTATTGCAAAGATTTTAGGAGTTAGATAACAATGGGAAGATTCCACCCTTTCATCTAAAATTATTTGAACTTCCCTGCATCAAGAGAAATTTATCTTCATATGGCAACACTGCCTAGCAGCATGGATGCACTTTCCATCTTGAACTCTTTTGAAAGCATCCACCAACATCTTTGTTCGTACACACTTGAGCATAAAAGGATGAAGAAAACATATTCACGTGGCTAAAGCAATGGTGCCAAGTCGCCCTCAAGCTTAAAAACCGTGCACAATGGGAAAGGGTTTGGGGACCCCTCACAGAAGCGTGTTCAAGTGGTTTCACTTTCTTTCCAACAGATAAACCTCGCTGCTCAGCTGACGTTTGGAATGCAGCACCCCTCCCCCCTTCCCTCCCCTCCAAGAACTCAACCTTCAAGTCCAAACCTCAGATAAACGATCCGATCTCACAGTCTCTGGGTGGTACAGGCAAGTTCAAAGATACGTGAAAGTAAAATGCTTGTAACTTCCGATTGTAGTTTCTTTTTTACCTTATACACTAACGTCGGATTTTTTCTGGATGTGTTAATGGTGTATCATCTGCTTTCGCTTTATATAAATTATTGATTCGGACATTGCACAAAAAGAAAGCGACTAAATGAGGTGATGGAAATTTTGAGTACACTCTTCTTTGAATATTCAGAATACAACATAACCAGGGTCTATGGACATCCTCCCCTCCCCCCACTAATGGACCCAAGTATCCGTAACAGAGACAGTTTTACCCCCATAACAATAGTAAAATTTTGTCGTGTGAGAACCAGTGGGATGTACGTAAGTCCACTTAAGGGGAAGATAAACAGTTACGCACCAATTGTGCATTTATTTCAATATCGCCCGAATGGGCACTGCTACTAAAATAAACCTGGGTGTATCCAAGAGTATGAATTTCCCTCCATATTCCAAGTGGAAGTTTGTTTTTTATTTTTTTATGTTGATTATTAAGCTGGACGCGATGTTTGAAAAATATGATGAATATGAATTTTCGGAATCCCATGTATTCCTTATGGGGAATCAACTTCAACATCAAGTTAAGGCTAATGAAAGGGAAGTTTTGACTTTTCTATTCGTAAAACATCTTCAAACTGCTCTCTTCCCGTTGACATCTTTTTCTATTCCATCGGAAGTTTTATATTCCCAAGAGAATATAATATACTCCCATATGATCAATGCTTTTCTCCTTGCCTCCAAACCAAACCTGATGCGCATAAAATAACTAAATTTCACCTTAAATGGAGTTAAAACTGACTTTAATGGAGCTAGATTTACGAAGGCTGGATGAAGTGCTTCCTAGGGTAATGTTAGTTGCCAAAGGAGTGGGAGCACTGCCATTATCGTTAACTCTAAATTGATGACAATTTATTCTTAGTTTTCAACGTCTAGATCCGGCAGCATCGCCCATCTCAATAATCCACGGATGGTCGCATGAAATCGAAAATAAAGAATTCCCTGATAACAATTAAATGTCAACTTCACGTCAAACCCGGCGCTATAAAGAAGTAGCCGGGGATATAAGAGAAAGTGAGGCGACGTATCCAATATAACAATATCACGTCACGTGCAAAATGTATAATTATGGCAGAAGTTGGTCTACGTGGGCCGGAACCAGTGATGGCATCATAGTGGGGCACTGGTGTGGGTGTTCCAGTTCACAGCCGAATGGGTGCACGAAAGAGCCAGATCTGGCTCCAAGAGAGCAAAGTTGGCACACTGCCGCTTAAGGAAGAGCTTGGGAAGAGTGCCGTGGAGACTATATCGCATGTCCTTAATCAAATTTACAAGAGAGAGGAATAAATTATACGTGTGACTCCCCAAAAAATTCAGTTTAAGTGACTTAGTTCAAGTTTCATGATCCAAGTTTGCAAGCTTTACCACCGATAAGCTGCAAATCATCTATTTCAGTGGTTCTCAAACTTATTTCCTCATTGTACTTCTTTAGTCGTAATTAAACGTCTACTGTACCCCAAGCATAGGTTTTCTCCGAAGAGTGGGTTTTGGTAGTTTTTTTTCTTCTTCCTGATTGGTGGAGCGTTTCTGGAGGCGTATATCTGCAATAGAGCAAAATGGCATTCGGGCTGTATGTGGAAAGATGGTAAAGAAATAAACATTAGAATCCTACGTTTACAATCTTTATGATTAGTTCCAAGAATAAAAATGTGAAACACATGTATGTTAAGAAGCATACAAAAAAATCTCATATTCTTTTCAGTTATTTAAAAAAAGTACAGAACAACAAACTGTCCCTCACAATTTTGGAGTTTTTATTGTAAACCCTCAGAGTTTCTAGTGAGAAGGGTGTGCCTGCATAGCCTGGCACAGTTTCTTGCTGTCTGGTTGTGCACTTGAAACTTTCAAGCAAAGATTCGGCTTCAAATTTTGTCTATTATACAGCTTTCGAACGAGTATTTTATTTCAAAACATATGATACAAAGATAAGAGTGTCAGTGACAAAATCAGCCTGATTTTCCTATTGAGCGTGAAAGCTATGAAGTCTGCTCTATACACCTGCAGCAAGAATGTTGTCGTGTGGATATTCTCGACATTTCTCTTCCAAGCTGATCGCGTACCCCCTTCAAGTCATTCACGTACCCCTGGGGGTACGCGTACCACAGTTTGAGAACCACTGATCTATACCACAACTGTATCTACACTCCCGCCGCCATTATAGCCGGCGCGGGGACCGCCTTCATGGCAGTGGTCCTCTGTTACCGCGTTTTCCCACGAAGGAACTCGCAGTCAAACAGCCAATTAGACCTACCGCTGTCCCCTCTCTTTGGGAAACAAGCGGCGGCAACCTTTCAAACACTCCTCCCCGAAGCAGCCAGTAGAGAGGATTTTGCGAACCGTTCTGGGCTGTATTGGAGACCGGATCGTATTGGAGACTTTCGATTATTAATACAAAATACGCCACAATAATATAAGTATGCATTTGTTATTGTTGTCTAGAAAACAGTGATATATTAAATCACCATTACAAACCCGAATTCCTCTATTCGTTATTACATTTTGTTCTTCCACATAATGGTGGAGATGTTCTTGGAAATTCAAGTACAGTAAAACCTCGTTAATCCGGACTAATGGGGGGATAAGTTGACCGGTTTAACGAAAGTCCGGATTAACTGAAATAACCTAAAAGAACAGTAGAAAGTGCATTAAAATTCCGTTTATACCAACAAAACACGTTTATTATGGGGTATATAAAGGGCATATGCTTAAATACACTGTACAGTACAAAGTCTGCGGGAAATAGAATTTCATTAGTGGTTGCCTGCCTTTTCTTTGGGAAGTTCTCTTGTTGACTTTTAACCAAAATTAAAACCTTGCATTCGGCTTTTATTTATTTATTTATTTATTTTGCCTTTTGCCTTTTGCTTGTCCGGATTAAGCGAAGTACGGCTTATCGAGGTCCGGATTAACGAGGTTTTACTGTAGTCTAAAATGAAACATCAACATGTTGATCAACTACGCCTAACATTTCTTACACCCTGAAGTAGTTTTATGATATCTTTAAAAAATCCATGGAGCACAAGGATAAACATATTTTCTTAAGTTCAAAATAATTCTTAAAATGTTTATAAACTTTAAGAAATAAGATTTGAAATTGCGTAAGTTATTTCTGACCTGTTTTTTTTTCTATTTCCAGGCACCAGGAGGTGTGAACCTGGGTCAAAATGCCGGCGATGCAGGCGATGCACAATGACAGCGACGACGACAGGTTTTCGGACGATGAGCTCACGCCGCTCACCCAAGACATCTATGGCGGAAGGTAAGAAGTCTTTCATTTACAGTATTTACCCTTTCGGAACATCTCTATAGGTTATTTGAAACCGTTCAGAGTTTCTCACCTTGGTTATGGCTGCATTTGTATTAGGGATAGGATTTGTATATTTACTGCATAAATATTTCTTGGTACCCTAGGTATAGGCCGAGAAAAAAATTGGATTAACCAAAAAAAAAAAAACTTGTAAATAAATATTTGTATTAATTGGCGACAAACAAATATTTGTTCACCAGAACCATTTTTTTTTAGTAATCGTGCACGTTTGTTTAGAGTTTCTAAAAATGTTGTTAAAATCACCAAATTTAGTAAATGTTACGAAAAATATTTTGTTTTTGGTGGGCAAAAAGCTTGATGAAAACTGTTTTGTTAATAGAAACCAATCAGTTCTTTTCTAATAATCCTGAAAGTTATGTAAAATTCAAATTTTCCATTCAATTGACGCCAATGTTATGTGAAAATCTGTATTCTGTGATTACATAACAGGTATTTTAATATTCTAATGCATTTTCTTTAATATTTCAAAGCTTATGCTTATAACTGGAGTGGAACACTCACCCAATAATATTAATCAATTTTATGAAGAATTTTTAATTGTTACAATTTTCAAGCATCGGTATCGGTGGAAATCGATAATAGCATCGGTATGCGTATCAAAATGGTATAGGGTCAACCCTAAATTCTACCGACCCGATAACTGTAAAAAAACATGTAATTGAGTGAAAAATTATGTCATTTTGTTGTTTTTCTATAAACATAAGCATATGCTTATGTTTATAAAATCACCACGTATGAAAGTAAATAAATAATGCAAGCCGTAGTAAGTTCTGCAGCCCATACTACAGTGAAACCTTCATAACTCGAACCTCAATATCTCGAATTCCTTGATAAGTCGAATTTTTTGAAATCACCTTGAATTGTCCATAACACTCAATACTAAATGAACCTCAACAACTCGAATTAAACCTTGATAAGACGAATTTTGTACGGTTTATGAAAACCTTTATGAGTCGAAATTAAATTCTAATCACCTCTATAACTCGAAGTTTTAGTCGCACGGACCTCAATAAGTCGAAGTGTAGGGTGCGTACGTACAATGTCAGTTGATCTTACGTAATCGCTAAACTTCTGAGAATATATCTACATATCAGCAAAAGCAAACTATACGATAATCCACGTCAATCCTTTGTCAGGAATTCTAAACGTGTGTAAGTTTTCATATTTTGGAATATCACAGCAGTTTTTCGAATGAAAGGAATATTTTGTTTAAAAATCGCCCTTACAACTGCCAAAGGTCCTGTCCAGCCTTAAGCTTTTTGGAAATTGAAGGAAATGAAGCTTTAGCACTCTCTATGTGATAGGGAGACCACTTATCGGTTTTCATCAACACTATGGAGGAACAATTTAGTAGACAGCGCTGAAATGAAATTTACAAATATTTTAATTGTGCCTAATTCACTAATAGTAAAGGAGATATCACATTTAATTATGTCCTACAATATCATGAGGAAATTTTGTATTTGGGGGCATTCGCCCTCCTGCCCCATGTGGTGCCATTGCTCACGGACAGAAAAAGGACTCCTGTTATATATACATTTGTAATTTTTATCCTTAGTAATTATTGTCGATTTACTCTACGGAGAAGTTATCCGTTAATTCTGTTATGTTGGAAGTATCTAAATACGATATGAGACAAAGTGATTTACTGTTTACATTACACTTTAAATCTTCCGTTGAACTTTATTATTGTCATCCTCATCGTCATGTAATAGCATGTTTCGACTTTTTTCATTCAAGCCTCCTCGATGGCGAGGAGATAACGCTGTTACCTTATAATGAAGTGGTACTGGGTTCCGAGGTGAAGACGCATACTGTTTCGGATCCCACTTTAAACTGTAGGTCCAGTCTCTATTAACCTGTAATGGACTTACAAACAAACCTTGAAACGCCCTCCCTTGCCCGGAAAAACAAATGCTACCACTACCTAGATAGAGGCGGCAAAATCTCCCTCGGACAAGCGAAATAGCGTTATGGTCCAGGTTAAGTTCGTGTGTAGGAACCGGTGACCAACAGTGCATAGTGATAAGCCATATCGAATAAAAACAAAAAAACATATATACGTTCAAATTACCACCTCTTTACCTGTAGCCGGGAAGCGGCTAGCTGCATACCTGAAAAATCACGGGTAGCGACATGCGTACGAAATGATATAGCCCAAAATTAACATGAAAATAAAAAGTATATTCTATTCATAACCAACAAAAATCAATTTACTACATCTCCCCCTCTTTCACGCTCTCACTTTCATTCACACATTCAGTCCTCTCGGGGTCATCAACACAGAAAATGATACATGACATGTACAGGTGTTATGACGATAAGCCCTAATGATTGCATTCATATTTAAATTTACCTTGAATTTTTGTCTAATCAGGTCATTTCTGATTTTTGCTCCAGTGCTACTCAAATCCTAGCCAGCCCTTACTTAAGTTCATCTTTTTAAATAGAAACTAGGTCGGCGCGGTGACAATACATTATGTGTCCGGCATAAACAAAGGCGTCTCAACGGCAATTACGCTCACGTGGGCGGACGTTTTCCTTTTACAAGACCTCACGTGGTTCCAAACATAACAAATAACCTCCGTTGAGTGACGCAAACATATACTCTCTAGCAGGCGGGACTTAAACACTTCGCCGCGACGAGCAATTCATATTACCAGGCAAATACTTTAACAAATAATCACATATGCGACCTGACGTAGCTAGCAGCGACACAGCACTGACACATAAAAAAGGAACAAACCTCAAGTAGATTAAACAATTAAGTGGGCGGCGCTTTACTCTAATAGTACGCACTTTAAACAAATACAAAGGAGCACAAACAACAACGAATTTAAGATCGTTAAAAAATGTCACAAGCAATAAGAAAAATTGACCTGAGACGAATAAATTACAAATGACAAGCGCGACGGGAGTTTGGTATGAAGTTTCGAGTTGTGTGGGCGTTTTCAAAATGTTGACGAATTTCAAGGGCGTTCTCTAAATCAATCGGGCCGTCACGTGCTGACAATCACACAGATGAATACATTACCATCTCTCAGCTTCCGAGGTGCATCCTGGCGTCTTTATGGGCGATTGAAAACACATAGTATTCACACGAAAGTTTTCCTTGGTCGCGACGCTGAAGATGCGAAGTGCGTTCATACATCTGGTTCCTCGGCTTCTCTCCCCCTCGGGATCGGTGAACATCTCCGTGGTCTGGGCGTCGGGACGTCAACATGGCGGCGTTCAACATCTCTCTCTCTGTGGCGGCTGGTTGGCGTCGTCGGGGCATCAACAGGGCGGCGTTCGTCGTCTCTCTCTCTCTCTCTGCGTGGCGGCGGGTAGGCCTCATCGGCGTGGCTCGTCGTTTCTTGGCATGTTGTAGGCATGGGTCGTAGTCTCGTCTGACATCGGGCGAATCGACGGTAACGCCCTCATCTCTCTTCTTCCTCTAGCCCGCCATAGTTTTCGATGTTCCTCGTTTCACAAAAACTATAAACGGCGTCAGATTATCACGGAAACACAGTCTCGCTTCAACTTCCCCCAGCAGTTGAGGTAAGCGCACTCGTGTAGACTTACTGTCTATCACACACACTGGTGTTCGCAAAACACAACAAGGTACACTGTATGCGGAGAGGTAGCACGAAGGCGCTGTCGCTACAAGAATCGCGGCAAAACTGTATACGGAGAGGTAGCACGGAGGTGCTCTCGCTACAAGGATCGCGGTAAGACTATGTATCGAAAAACCATGTCCTTCGTTTTATTTGGATTTTGAAAAAGGACTCTAGGCGCTCGTTGAAGGGACGCTTCCGGAGAAGTCATTTCACTTCGCTCTATTGTCTCCCAACTTGTACGGGCCGTGCTCGAAGTTCGGTTTCTGCGGATTAAGCTTCCGCCTTGCTGTCGCCCATAGCTCAATTGCAATCGGTGCCCACAAACTGATCAATTACAACCGATTTGATCTGGCGTCCGTAATTGTTGCTTGATCGCGACGAAACTCCACACATCCGTCCTTGCACACATGCTGCTGCGCTGGTATAAGTTTCACATGAATCTGACCGCTGGAAACCGAGATATTTAAATGGTTGTCATTACGGTCGAATTTCCTAAGCTTTAGACGCATAACGTGACCCTTCAGGTGCTCACCCTTAAGACACGCGAACGTCTCCTTCCTGCCGTCGGCTTGGCAAAATCAAATATGTATTCTTCCAAATTAAAACACTCAACACTTTGATTCAACACATTTTTTACCGCTACAGACATGAATAATAATAATAATAATAATAATAATAATAATAATAATGACGGTAAATCTGACTGTCGCAACCTTACATTAAAATTCAAATAAAATTAACGCCAAAAGTTCAGAGTACCTTGTCTTTAGCTTGACACTCGCCTCACTTAGTACTCCGGCATTTTATTTCTTTATACAGCATATTTGCAGAAGATACAATTTAACATACAAGTATATCATCAATATACGCTGTATAAAACACATCTTATTACTAACTTCGTTGACCCTATACAGTACAGTTGCTAACAAAAGTGGTTGTAATAGATTATTCTGGAGCTCAAAATTGTATTTTCATCTACATTTTGGCTCTAAGAAAATATATCCTTTTGCAGTATGCAGTCCAGTGTATTTGCGGCGTAGCTTTTGTTTTCTGCGCGTGCTTCAAAGACGATGGAGGGAAAAAGGTGTCTGCCATCTCTTAAAAAGCGCGATACTACCTCCGACCAGTACACGAGAGACTGCTTCTGATTGACGACTCTAGGCATTTAAATGTGATTGACTGATTCCTTTTTCTTCCAAATGGCGCCTACGGGAGATAATCACTGCGAGAGGACAGACGCACATACGTCTATATTAACAGACACGTCAGATTGACAATTTACGTTTTACGTATTTTGTGCTTAAAACCTGCTTCAAAACCAATTGAGGCAAATAACAATAACAGAATTTCCAGGAGGAGCAAGACAATGCCTAAGATAGAGACATCTGTTGGACTGCTACTAAACTATTACAAAGTTGAGGCGTCTTTTTCTCCGAGGTCTTGTAAAGATTGCCTTTCCCTCCTCGCAAGAACCACAACCACTTTGGATGTTATGTTGACTGTACCAAGCACACAAATTCAATCGTTTATGACGACATAATCTGTCATTTATTGGAACGGAGCGCCCTTTGGCAGCTACACCTATACTTCCTGTAGGAATGTGAAGGTGGTGCTTTACCAAAGAGCAATTCCGTCATCATTCCACCCTCGTGAGCTCCTACGCTTACGCCCTCTGTATCTTGTTCTGCTCAGGTTCTCTGGCGGCAAGGAAAAGGAGGGAGTGGACGTCCTTGAGAGGCCACGATGCATACCGTTAGCTGAAACTGCCTTGCATTGAGAAAGCAGAAAGGCATCTATCTACCTGGCTATCACCCAACTTCTTGGAACCGAACATTGAAAAACACTCTCTATCATTGCGGTTTATATAATGGCTCTTTCCGTTTATTGCATTTCATTTTCCGCCAGTTCCTCTAGCCAGATCTGTGTTTGTAACTTCATGTCGAAAATCTCTAAAGGCCGAATCACACGGAACTGGATATCCAGTTAGTTGGCGTTGAACTGGCTACCTGCTCGGATGTGATGGCTGCCTGGCTGGAAGATAATCTGTGAGTTTGCAAAGGGGAGTTTTTTTGTCTTTGGCTTCCGTGCGTTGGCTGTTTTTGTTAGTTTCTCGATAATAAAAAGAGGAGAGAGAGATGACATGCAGTGCATTCCTGTTCAGTTCATTAATATTTAGGTATTTATGAAAAGCGATGAGATGTGTACGTGACAGATATGATTAGCCGAAAATCCTTATTATTACAATTACATTAAATGTTTGATTTATGTGAATGTGAATAAATCCTGCGAATCTCACGTATGAATATGGTACCCAAGATAATTAAAACGCTTGTTCGGTACGCACTGATTACCATATATTTTTTAGAGCCAATCTCTAGTCTATTCTTTTTTATTATTTAATAAAAACACAAAGCAGTAATTCTCCTACAACATTCTTCAAATTACTCGTCCATCTTTACAGATTGACTGCTCTGCGCAATGCCTTATGGGAACAAACAAGTACCGTAACAACAAGTATTGTGTGAGACGAAAACTAGCAAATGGGTAGCCAGTCCAGCGCCAACTAGGGCATTCCTACTGGAAATCCAGTTCCGTGTGATTCAGGCTTTATTTCGGCGTCATTATAATCTGCATTTCTATTGTGTATTTTTATTCTTTAGCATCTCTTTTTTGCTACTTTTGGCTAATCGCCATAATAAGGATGTGTGATGATTAGATGAAATTGATGAAAGGACACTCAAAAGCAATTCCCATGCCCAAGTCGAGACTCGAACCCGCAAACTTCGGTGGCGAATAGCAAAATCGACCTTATAGAGCGTTCGGCCACCGAGCAGGGATAGTATTATAATCATTTCAAATATTACATTGATATCGTATGACATTATTATTATTATTATTATTATTATTATTGAAGTAGTAAGACAAAATAAAAGCATTCAATTTGCTTGAGCAAAGTATGTTTTACTTTATTATTAGATAGGCTTATGTGAAGATAAAGTCTATAAGCTCCGAACCACTATGTAATGTTCCTCCAACACGTATCAAACCTTGCACCCGCCATTATAATGTATATTCGTATAATACCTATCTTTACTGCCACTTTTTTATAATCGCAACGATGAGGATTAGCTGCATATATATATATATATATATATATATATATATATATATATATATATATATATATATATGATTTGATGTTTTAAGTACACTTTATGCACAGTAACGCTAATCGGGACTGGACTAACAGTTTAAAGTGGGATCCGAACCATTATGTGCCTCCACCGGGTATCGAACCCGGGACCCCTTGATTACAAGGCTACGACGCTACCACTGCGCCATCGTGGAGGTACTGATTAGTGATTATCAGATGAACACCCATGCCTAGACTGGGATTCGAACCCAGTACTTTCGGTGGTAAGATTGAAATTCGACCACTTAGTGCTCGTGGACACTGAGGCGATCCTTGTTTACAAGGCAATAGTGTTAACCACTATGGTTTCAAGGAAGTCCACAATTTGCTTGGCAACATTATAGTAAAAATTATTTTTATATAACTGGCAATTTCAAATCATGTTCAAATATATGATGTAATCAGTACAAAAAATATTATATTTGAAAATTTTAGGAGCAGAAAATGGGATAAAATTAGTGAAAAATGAAATTATTATTATTTTAAAGGTAAATCTTTAGATTTATAATTGTCATGAAAATTTCCTTTAGTGTAAATATATTTTATTTATTTATTTATTTATTCAAGATGAAAGTTTAAACTGCAATTTAAGGTGAATATCTTCGTTTAATTTGCTCCAGAAATAATAGAAAATAAGTCTGAGTAAAAGTGAAACAGTCATCGAACACGTACCTATCTAGTAATGGCCAATCCTATAAAGAAAGAAGAGTTTTGCAGGAAAGTGACAACTGATTCATTTAGAAATGTCAAGACGATGACAGGAAACATGAATTAGAATTCTTCTTTTTCTCATTCTCGAGGCATTCCAATTATGTTCCATCACGAAACAGGAAATCTCCCGATATTATGAGTAATTTTATCCAGAAACCTTGAAAGTCGTGTCATTCACCAATCAGAAAAAAATGGCGAATGCCCTCCTTTTTTATATAACTTTCTCTTCCGTTTCGCTTCATTGGTCGATATTCTAACCAGACACACTGGCGTGGACTTTCCCAAGAATATTAAGGTTTCATTTTCAATACAATTTGCTATGCCTGGAATATTATTATCTCAAATGCAAGATTGCTGTCCTTCAATTCGATTACAATAGATCAGGTTTCTTTTCTCATTATGACGTAGTTTTATAAATAAGCACAAAATATCTGCGAAATACTAGGTTTTAGATTTTTCGTAAAAACAAATGTTTTGTCTGAAATTTGTTAATGGCTAAAACATCTGGACATGCGGAACTTCTATAATTTCTAAACATTTCCGTTCAATGCAATGACTATTTTAAAATTAAGGACATGAATGGAGCAAATGTTGCTCACACACGTGCGCACACATACACACGCAGAGAGAGAGGGAGAGAAAAAAGTATTAGTAGTAATTCCATTAGTACCACTACTTATTGAAATTATTATTATTATTATTATTAGTATCAATTGGCTTGTAATGTTGAAATGTACTGAATTATCTTACAGAAATGTTCTCAGTGTATTCCATCTTTAATGTGTGTTATTGTTGGAATTTTATGAAACATGCATTACATCAAGCTACCTAACTAACTAACTCTCTAGCCTTCTTAAACCCGAAGGTTCATTGCTGCAGCAACACAGGCCTTCCATCTGTCCCTATCCTGAGCAAGCTCTATATACTCTTTCCCATCCCTACCGATTTCCTTTAGGTCCATCTCAACGTTATCCCTCCATATTCGTCTTGGCCTGCCTACCGGTCTCTTACCATTAGGTTTCCCAACAACAATCCTGTAAATTCTTCTTTCCTCTCCCATTCGTGCCACATGGCCTGCCCACCTAAGTCTTCTTGATTTAATCATTCTAATAATATCTGGACATGAATACAAATTATGTAGTTCTAAATTATGTAACCTTCTCCACTCACCTGTCTCCTCATCCCTTTTAGGTCCAAATATTTTCCTAAGTATCTTATTTTCAAATACTCTCAATTTATGTTCCTCTTTAAATGTAAGGGACCAAGTTTCACATCCATATAATAATACAGGCAAAATTACTGTTTTGTATATTTTAACTTTTAGTTTCTTAGATATTAAACGAGAAGACAAAAGTTTATGAAGAGACAAGTAACATTTCCTTTTTAATATCATTTTTCATTTGTTAGTGTTACTCCTGAGTAGATTACATCAAGCTACGGAGTTAAATTTGATGTTGCACTTTTATTACAACATGAACCTCATGTTCCAGAAGGTTTAATGCAATACGTCTAACGTGTTCTGAACATTTAATCAACTTTGAAATTTGGGGGCGAGTCTCTCCTTTGCCCCTCCAAGTTACGCTTATGATTGAAAATGTGCTAACTTGAATCTTTTTTGGTTTCCGATAATGTTTATCATTACGCCGACCTCCGTGGTTGAGCTCGCAAGTAGGCCTATGGGTTCCGGGTTCGAATCCAGGCCTACGCATGGATGTCCCATCACTCATAGCTAAAAGTGACAAAAGCGAAGTAAAATAAACCAAATGAATCAATCAATATTCATCATTATTTTCATTCAATTTTTTTTCATTTTGACAGAATGCGCCATGGTCCACTGCCTCTCCCCCTTGGTACCTCACCTGGTGTCCACGGCAAATAGACCTTGAGGAAAGTGTAGCCCATTAAACAAATGAGTCTTGTTCGCGAGCATTCCTCGACGAAACCATTTACATTTGCCTTAGTACGAATACGCTAAGCAGCAAGGGGAACTCATTAGCCCCACATCCCTAGAGAGCAGATGTCATTTCACTACGCATTACGTAAGATTATGCGTGCGTACATCCGTTTGGGGACTTTCACGCCGTTTTTGCGTTTCCTTTCACGATTTCTACAGCGAATGTAGCTTTCTCTGTACACAAGACTTATATTACATGTTCGTTTGTTATTGATTTCCTTCTGTCGCTCTGATTACGGTTATTGAGTAATAGTTTTAGAATTTAAGTGGGGCTTGCGAGGGCTACAGTATCGGGTGTATATCTACAAATAATTTTTCAGTGACGCTAGGATTTGGTATGTGAATAGGTGCTGTTATCGCAACGATGGGTGCGATGTTCATCCCATCGGGAAGAATCACTGCGATTTATATATATTTGTATTTATGTATTTGTACATCCGCATACACAGGGACTCAACTTCCTGTTATAACTCTTGTTTCCATTATGCTGTACTTATACAGGGTGTCCGAAAAGTCATGCAACTAAGATTTTGGACGCACGTAACGTTTGTACAAGAAGCGATAGAAACATAAACTTTGCACTGGGTATTAATTGAGGACTAAAAGTGGTAAACGTTGTAAGTGCCAAAAGCGAAAGTGTTGGGAAATCGCATCGTTCCGCACATCAGCCCGTAAAAACGTGCACACTAGTGACCTTTTTACACGCCCTTTGAACTACTTAGAGGGCTACCAGCCACTTTTCACGTTTACCACATTATAAAGCATGGCACATTTCACAGTTTAACGTGGAAAAAGGTGTTTGAATTATTGTGGCACTTACAGCGTTTAACTATTTTAGTCTTCAATTTTGTCTATGTGGATATTTTTTTTAACATTAAACAAGAAAATGATTCTATGAACGTTCAGTGTGGATAAAAAGTTACTAAGGTGTAAAACCGTTTTTGTATGAAGTAAAAACATGGACAAAAGACAGATGTTGAGTTTCTTGCAAAACATTTTTTTGTTCATGGATGGACTCCGTGGATATTTAAGGATATAAGAACGATAAATTTTATGCATTACAGATGATTTGTGGTGTCAATTATGACATATTCATAAAAACTTGTTTTATCGAAATTACGAGGTGTACTGGCAACATTGGTCACGTCAGAGGGTAGTACTAGGTGTGCCCGACATCTGGCTATGTTATTCATTTAATGCTCGGATGAAAGAAAATAGTTGACATT
The DNA here is from genome assembly GCF_977018435.1 of Lepisma saccharinum. NCBI lineage: Eukaryota > Metazoa > Arthropoda > Insecta > Zygentoma > Lepismatidae > Lepisma > Lepisma saccharinum. The sequence goes on from NW_028143325.1 coordinate 24,547, forward strand.
TATCGTACAAATAAGATAGGTAGGTTAGTTCAATTCTTTTCTTTAATAATAACATAGCCAGATGTCGGGCACACCTAGTACTACCCTCTGACGTGACCAATGTTGCCAGTACACCTCGTAATTTCGAGGAAAAAAACAAGTTTTTTATGAATATGTGAGAATTAACCCTATAAATCGTCTATAATGTATAAAATGCCTAAAATGTTATTGTTCTTTTTTCAATTCGATAAATATGTACAGAGACCATCGATACCCATAAAAAATTATTGCAATCGACTCCATAGCTGTCTTTTATCCATGTTTCTTTTTACTTTGCACAAAACCTTTTTTACACCTTAGTAACTTTTCCCCATACTGAATGTTTGTATAAAGAATCATTTTCTTGTTTAATGTTTATATAAAATCCACACATACAAAGTTAATACCCAGTGCAAGGTTCATGTGTACGCTTTTTGTACAAAGTTACGGACGCCCAAAGTCTCGATTGCGTCACTTTTTGGACAGCCTGTACTTGCATTATTGAATTTGTACGGAACAAATTTCTGCACTACGAATGTTATAAGAAATATTAATACTTATCTAATACAGATAAAGAAAAATATAGTAATACAATTCAAAATCACAGATACCCTCTAGAAGATATGTGAAGGTGAGAGCATGCAAGAGCGAGGTGAAGGTGAGGTCGATTCTTAATTGTGAGGGAAGTTGAGCCAAAATGGCTACTCTCGATGTTCTCGATCTCGACCCTAGTGGAGATGATGTAATGAACACTACTCTATGGCCATAACTTCTGTTGATCAGCAGAAAATGTCTCTTTTATATATTTCTTTCAGGTAGTCTGCTATGATCTTCTTTTATCTTTCCTTCTTATAATCTTTCTTTCTTTCCATCTTTACATTTGTCTTTTCTCTATCTCTCTTCATTTTCTCATCTCCTCCTCCTCTGTTTGTCTTTCTTTCTATATTTTCTTATCCTTTCCTTCATTCCTTCTCTCCTTCCCCCCTTAAGTCTCCTTAACTAACTAACTAACTCTCTAGCCTTCTTAAACCCGAAGGTTCATGGCTGCAGCAACACAGGCCTTCCATCTGTCCCTATCTTGAGCAAGTTCTATATACTCTTTTCCATCCCTACCGATTTCCCTTAGGTCCATCTCGACGTTGTCCCTCCATCTTCGTCTTGCCCTTCCTACAGGTCTCTTACCATCAGGTTTCCCAACAAGAATCCTGTAAACTCCTCTTTCCTCTCCCATTCGTGCCACATGGCCTGCCCACCTAAGTCTTCTTGATTTAATTATTCTAATAATATCTGGACATGAATACAAATTATGTAGTTCCAAATTATGTAACCTTCTCCACTCACCAGTCTCCTCATCCCTTTTAGGTCCAATGATTTTCCTAAGGATCTTATTTTCAAATACTCTCAATTTATGTTCCTCTTTCAATGTAAGGGGCCAAGTGTCACACCCATATAATACTACAGGCAAAATTACTGTTTTGTATATTTTAACTTTTAGTTTCTTAGATATTAAACGAGTAGACAAAAGTATATGAAGAGAGAAGTAACATGCATTTCCTGAATTAAGCCTACTTTTTATTTCCTCTTTAATATAATTTTCATTTGTTAATATTACTCCTAAGTATTTGAATTTGGAAACTGGTTCAAACGAGTTGTTATCAATAATTAGATTTTGATTATTACCTAACACTTGGTTTCGGCCTGTAAGCATATATTTAGTTTTCTCTTTGTTAACTTCCAAACCTATCTCTTTAGCAGTTTTGAAAAATATTTTAGCATTATTCTTAATTGTATTCACATCATCCCCCAGTAAGTCTACATCATCTGCATATGCTAACAACTGAGTCACACCATTTAATTTTAGTCCTTCTTTAGTTTCGTTTACCTTCCTAACAGCATATTCTAAGGCAAAATTAAAGAGCAATGGAGATAATGCATCTCCTTGTTTTAACCCATCATGAATTGTAAATTTGTCAGACATATTAATACCCACACGAATTTTACTTTCTGTTTCACTGGTGCATATTTTTATCATACTAACAAGCTTCTTAGGTATTCCAAACTCTACTAATATATTATATAATTTATCTCTTTTGACCGAATCATATGCTTTTTTGAAATCAACGAATAGCTGATGGACATTTTGATTATATTCCCACTTTTTTTCAAGTGTCTGTCTGATGTGAAAAATTTGATCTGTAGTTGATCTGTTACGTTTAAATCCACATTGATAATCACCTATAATTTCATTAGCATATGGGGTTAGTCTTGTTAAAAGAATGTTAGATAATATTTTATATGTTGTTGAGAGTAGAGAAATTCCACGGTAATTATTACAGTTCATTTTATCACCTTTTTTAAACACAGGAACAATTATGGATTCTTTCCACTCTTGAGGGATTTCTTCTTTATTCCATATTAAACAAATTAATTTATGAATTTGACATATTAATGAATTTCCACCATATTTAATTAACTCAGCTGGTATTAAATCAATGCCAGGTGCTTTGTTATTCTTTAGCCTTTTAATAGCATCTTTAACTTCAGTCATGTTAGGTTCTGGAACTAAAGGTTCTGCTGTGTGTACTTCATTCACTTCTGATTTATCTCCTACATGGACATTTAAAAGGTCATTAAAGTAGTTCTTCCATCTATTTAGAATATCGCTTGGGTCAGCAAGAAAATCACCGTCTTTATCTTTTATCAAGTTTACTTTAGGTTGCCACCCCTTAAGTCTCCTTATTCAATTTTATTTCTTTCTCCCACAGCTCTTTCTTTCTGTTTCACTACTTTATTTTCCTCTGTTTGTCTCTGCCATTAATTTTCTGTTCCACCTTCCATCCATCTTTCTCTTGCTTCCCCCTCTCTTTCTTCATCTGTTCTTCTCTTGTCTTCTTTTTCCTCAATCAGGCAGTTTGATTTTTATGCAATCATTTTTCTTTTCTCCTTCTATGTTGGTCCCACTCAATCTTTGTTTCTGTTCCTCTTTCATTCTCAATATTTCATTCCTTTTTTTCTTCTGTTTCTCTCCTTCCTTCTCTCCTTCCTTCTATTTTTCTTTTTTTCTAAACCTGCTTCATTTCGCCTCTGTTTGTTTTGTTTCCTAATTCTTTCTTTCTCTGTACCTTTTTCTTACCCTGCTTCTCTCTTTTTCTATTTTACTTTCTTGCTCTGCTTCTCTGCCTTTTCTTACTCTGATCCTCTTTCTTTCTATCTTTCCTTCACAATTTCCTTTGGTTCTCTCTCTCTCTCTTTCTGTTGCACTCATTTATTGTATTTCGTTTCTTTTTAGTCCCGTCTGTCTCTCTCTCTCTCTCTCTCTCTCTCTCTCTCTCTCTCTCTCTCTCTCTCTCTCTCTCTCTCTCTGTGTGTGTGTGTGTATCTTGATTTATTATAAATAATTCTGATAACAGAGAGGCCAAGATTATTTCACTCTAGATTATATTCGACTCTGTCCCACCCAGCGATGACACCATTGACAGAAATTATAAGCTCTTTTTTTAGATGATATTAAAAGGCCTGAAAACCATATAAACCCATACATATTTGTTTCTCAATCTGAAACACAGATGCCCTGAATAGTTGCAATAAACAGTTTTGTGCTTCCTCGTAGTCAAGAGTTAGTTATTCCTTTCGCCTATAGTGTGAGCGGCTCCATCTGTACCATATGTTATGAAGTATAGCGAAAGTTTCGTTTAATGTTCAAAGCTTCCACGTGCCTTGTTAATACAAGCGTGTCTAGTCGGTTCAAATATTTGCAAAGGCAACCTCGGAAAGTTCCTGGGGGAAAGGCTGAATTTATGAAGCGTAGCAATTGACATCGTCTGGGAGCTAACAAGATCGAATGGCTCAGCTTGCAAATCTGGTTTCCGTTCTGGGTGTGGTTGAGAAAACGTTCTGCCACGTTGCCAAATGCAGGATCTGGTAAGTGGTAACTACATAAACTACAACGCCTGAGGTGTTTATGCGAGCAACGACGGTTCTCTAACAAAACATATTTTTCTGGTCTTGAGAGAAGCACATCCGTTTGACGTCACGCAGAACCGAAGCAAATAACAGACGAAATGACTGGAAGACAAAAGTGTTGTTGCTACTGTGGTCTCAAGGAAAACTAATTGGTCCCTGTTTATTCATGCTTTATTGAGACTGGACCTACAGTTTTAAAGTGAAACCTGAGGTAGATGAGGATATATTTTAAATGGTTATTAACTTTAAAGTAGTGCCACACAAAAAACACCATTGTTGCATGATATCTATCGATAGCAAGGTCAGTCTTATTCATGTACAAAGGTTTTGTCGAATTTTGTTTTAAGTATATTTCTTGCTCAGATATTGAAACCGGGACTGGAGCACAACCGAACCACTAAGCAATGTGCCTCCTCCGGGGATCGAACTTATGCACCGCTAATTACAAGGCGACAGCATTACCACTACCCCATCGGGGAGGTTACCGAATAATATTGGAAGGGGTAAAAGGCTTGTAGATTGTTTTATTCGATATGAAAAACGTAAATTTATGCTCTAATTCAGTCTGCTTGACTTGCTTGTTTGAATTTTTGTAAGTCCACTTCATGTTCAGTTATACTCTGTCCCATGAGTCTGGGAAGCTAACTAACTCTCTAGCCTTCTTAAACCCGAAGGTTTATGGCTGCAGCAACACAAGCCTTCTGTCTGTCCCTATCCTGAGCAAGATCTTTTCCATCCATACCGATTTCCTTTAGGTCCATCTCAACGTTATCCCTCCATCTTCGTCTTGACGTTCCTACAGGTCTTTTACCTTCAGTTTTCCCAACAATAATTCTGTAAACTGGAGCAAGCGAACGAAAGCGAGGAATGAAGACACAAAAAGAAAAGAAAAATTATGGAAAGGGGGGGGGGGAGCTTCTGCAGCTACCATCCGTTTGCAGTAGCGCACAACATTTTGCTCCGCCCACTCACTTTGTCCTTTTCTCTACCGTTATGCGAATCATTGCACCACAGACTCCAAACCGGGACCCGTTTATACAGTCTGATGTTCACTATAATATTTGCCACATTGTATGATGCACAATAAAGCGTGTTTGTAACCACTAGTCGCCCGTTATGTAGCACTCTAGTCTAGATACTAGAACTGATTTCGCTTGTGGCAAGGTAGGTTCTACATTCTTGATATCTAATTACGTTGACGGTTGATGACAACATTAACTTTATGCAATTTTTTGGCATGCAAATAATGTTTACATCATATATTGAACCATATAAGAGTATATCACTTGAGATAAATGCTAACGAAGTTCATTTCTTCGCCACTCGACACGACTCCTGGAAGATGTAGTGGCTACAGCATGGAAAAGTGGCAATTGGAAAAAGGAAAACGCTTGATGTAAATGAACTGAAGCAGGTGGCAGCACAGAAGGATGGTCACCTAATTGGGAAGACAGGTAAAAGTGAAGGGCTCTCAATATCTGTGCCATCTTTGTTCGTCGAGTTCCGTTCTACTTGCTTGTCCTCGCTCGAGATCAATGCAACTGTCTGTTCGTGAAGGACGCTACCACTTAGTTAGCTTTTTTAGACGGTGGATGTTGCAATTAATAAAGTTGGCTAACAATACGGATAGCTCGAGTTTCGAGTTGCATATAACTAGCTAACTCTCTAGCCTTCTTAAACCCGAAGGTTCATGGCTGCAGCAACACAGGCCTTCCATCTGTCCCTATCTTGAGCAAGTTCTATATACTCTTTTCCATCCCTTCCGATTTCCTTTAGGTCCATCTCAACGTTGTCCCTCCATCTTCGTCTTGGCCTTCCTACAGGTCTCTTACCATCAGGTTTCCCAACAAGAATCCTGTAAACTCCTCTTTCCTCTCCCATTCGTGCCACATGGCCTGCCCACCTAAGTCTTCTTGATTTAATTATTCTAATAATATCTGGACATGAATACAAATTATGTAGTTCTAAATTATGTAACCTTCTCCACTCACCTGTCTCCTCATCCCTTTTAGGTCCAAATATTTTCCTAAGAATCTTATTTTCAAATACTCTCAATTTATGTTCCTCTTTTAATGTAAGGGACCAAGTTTCACACCCGTATAATACTACAGGCAAAATTACTGTTTTGTATATTTTAACTTTTAGTTTCTTAGATATTAAACGAGAAGACAAAAGTTTATGAAGAGAGAAGTAACATGCATTTCCTGAATTAAGCCTACTTTTTATTTCCTCTTTAATATAATTTTCATTTGTTAATATTACTCCTAAGTATTTGAATTTGGAAACTGGTTCAAACGAGTTGTTATCAATAATTAGATTTTGATTATTACCTAACACTTGGTTTCGGCCTGTAAGCATATATTTAGTTTTCTCTTTGTTAACTTCCAAACCTATCTCTTTAGCAGTTTTGAAAAATATTTTAGCATTATTCTTAATCGTATTTATATCATCCCCCAGTAAGTCTACATCATCTGCATATGCTAACAACTGAGTCACACCATTTAATTTTAGTCCTTCTTTAGTTTCTTTTACCTTCCGAACAGCATATTCTAAGGCAAAATTAAAGAGCAATGGAGATAATGCATCTCCTTGTTTTAACCCATCATGAATTATAAATTTGTCAGACATATTATTACCCACACGAATTTTACTTTCTGTTTCACTGGTGCATATTTTTATCATACTAACAAGCTTCTTAGGTATTCCAAACTCTACTAATATATTATATAATTTATCTCTTTTGACCGAATCATATGCTTTTTTGAAATCAATGAATAGCTGATGGACATTTTGATTATATTCCCACTTTTTTTCAAGTGTCTGTCTGATGTGAAAAATTTGATCTGTAGTTGATCTGTTATGTTTAAATCCACATTGATAATCACCTATAATTTCATTAGCATATGGGGTTAGTCTTGTTAAAAGAATGTTAGACAATATTTTGTATGTTGTTGAGAGTAGAGAAATTCCACGGTAATTATTGCAGTTCATTTTATCACCTTTTTTAAACACAGGAACAATTATGGATTCTTTCCACTGTTGAGGGATTTCTTCTTTATTCCATATTAAACAAATTAATTTATGAATTTGACATATTAATGAATTTCCACCATATTTAATTAACTCAGCTGGTATTAAATCAATGCCAGGTGCTTTGTTATTCTTAAGATTTTTAATAGCATCTTTAACTTCAGTCAAGTTAGGTTCTGGAACTAAAGGTTCTGCTGTGTGGACTTCATTTACTTCTGCTTTATCTCCTACATGGACATTTAAAAGGTCATTAAAGTAGTTCTTCCATCTATTTAGAATATCGCTTGGGTCAGCTAGAAAATCACCGTCTTTATCTTTTATCAAGTTTACTTTAGGTTGCCACCCCTTTCTAAATTCATTTACACCTTTATATAAATCTCTGATATTTTTATTTTTGCTGTTTGTTTCAATTTCGTTAATTTTGCTTTTCAAGTAATCTCTTTTTTTACTTCTAAACGTGCGGTTAACTTCTCGCTTTATTCTATTATAATTGCTTAGATTTGTATCATCCGAGTTATTTAACCACCTAAGTCTAGCCTGATTTCTTATTTCTATTAGATTATGACATTCATTATCAAACCATGGCTTACTTTTTCTTGGTTTATGGTATCCTATACTTTCTTTAGCTGCTGATTCTATTGCATTACGTATGTGCTCCCAATTCTTATTTACGTCTGTTTCATTTATATTTTCATCATCATTTAAATCCTGCAAAACCTCAAATCTATTTGACAGTTTAATTTGGTAATCTTTCTTAATTCTTTCATCAGCAAACTTTCCTGTATCAAATTTTATAACTTTTAGATTTTGTTGCTTATGATTTATCACTGAGAGTCTTTCTCTTAATTTAGCAATTACTAAATAATGGTCACTGGCACAGTCAGCACCTCTATGTGTACGAACGTCAATTATACTAGTATGCCTTCTCTTATCAATGAGAATATGGTCTATCTGATTATGAGTTTTACCATCTGGAGAAGACCAGGTATATTTATGGATATCTTTATGTTTAAAAGTGGTACTTTTCACAATTAAATTCTTTGAGGTTGCAAAAGTAATCAATCTTATACCATTATCATTACTTAATTCATGAAGACTTTCTTTACCAATCGTGGGTTTAAATGTCTCTTCTTTGCCAATCTGTGTATTACAGTCACCTAACAGAATTTTCATATCATACTGAGAAAATTTATCAAAGACCTGTTCTAACTCTGTATAAAAATCATCTTTAGTATTATCATCTTTATCTTCCGTTGGTGCATGTATGTTTATTAAAATAATTTTACACCACCTACCCTGTAAAACTGCATATGATATCCTATCATTAATAAATTCTATTGTTTTAAGAGCCGAGATAATTCTATTATTTATGAAAAAGCCTGTTCCAAAATTATGATTTTCAGTACCACCATAGAAAAAAGTATAATTTTTAGTTTTACAATTCCCTTCTCCTGGCCACCTAACTTCCTGGACAGCTACTACATCTAATTTATACCTAACTATCTCATTAACTGTACACTGAAATGCCCCAGGCCGGTAAAGGCTCAGAACATTCCAGGTGCCTAATTTAATATCCTTATTCCTAACGTAGATCTTATCCTTAGTCCAGGGACCTCCCAAAGTAGTCCCCACCCGGAGATCCGAACGGGGGACTATTTTACCTCCGGAATATTTTACCTTGGGAACATCCATGGCCTTATATTTCTGTTTCTTGACATGTCTTTTTACAGTGCAGAGTTGTCAGCTCTACGCCTAACCCCCGATATGAATGGAGGAACTACTACACAAGACAAACACAAACATATTAGACAGCACAATTACTACACAAGACGAACACAAACACATTAGACAGCATAACTACTACACAAGACACACACAAACACATCACAACTACTACACAAGACACACACAAACACATCACAACTATAACACAATATAAACACACACACACCACAACTACTACACTATATAAAAAAACAAACAAACAAACACACACACACACACACACACACACCCCCCCCCCACACACACACACACACTTCTTGTTCAACCTTATAAAATATGAAGATCTGTTGTTTTAAGTCCACTTTATGCACAGATAGGGTAATCAGAACTCGACCTACAGTTTAAACCACTGTGCAATGTGCCTTCACCGGGTATCAAATCCGGGGCGCTTTGATTAAAGGTGAGACTTTGTCGGCTCCCGGGTTCGATACCCGGTAGAGGCCCATTGTGGTTCGAATCCCACTTTAAACTGTAAGTTCAGTCCCGATTAGCCCCGAGTGTAGGTCCTACCTACCTACAGGAATTTCACATTTCTCATGTGTCATGAAATAGGTATATGTCAATCTAATTTCAAAGCAATCGTGATAAAGTATTTAAACCATGATATTAATGAATATTGATGATATTGGCCATTTTATTACTATTTTTTAAATGACCTTGTCTCATGTTAATATCAACGAAATTTTCTAAATCAGGAAAACAGAACTTCAAATGATATTACGTACTTGAAACTTAAACTACTTCTTTTGTGTGGTTTGACAAAAGTAAATTAAGCAAAAATTTTGAAAATATTCGAGTTGCATATGATGTCACCAATTTAAGCTATGTCCTGGAGCTATTATCACAAAGCCATGTACATGTGGTAGGGCAGCAAAGGAAAACACAGTATCCTTTGAGAAATAATGCCAACTTACAAGAATATATATTTCACACATTTAATAACTCTTCAATTTATATTAATTATCATTATTGCAGGAAAATGATAACTTCAAACTGAAGGAATGTTTATTTTCCACTATTATGGGGAAACGTGCCCCTGGAGAAAATTCCATTTATCCAACTTTGGAAAATATAATAACACAACTAGTATCAACTTAATTGTAACTGTTATATTTTTTCATATTTTGCATATTATTCTAAAGTGTGAAATTTGAAATCACTAATCTCCATTTTTCATTGAATCACTTCAAGAATTTATGTGAATTGATGTTATCTATGGTTGAACTAATAATAATAATAATGGTAACAGCCAACGAGACGAAATTTGTGATTGCACACTTAATTTTTTTCTGAAATGAAGGAGAAATTGACAGATGGGGATATTTAGCACTTATAAATGGGATATTGTGCTCTTAGGTTGTGGTAACACTGACTATGAGTCTAAAAAATACATTTTTGTGTGTTATTCACGCATTCGTACATAATGAAGGTTGTATATATATATGTTTGTAATCATACTTCACATTAAGTTACCAAAATACCCTTTTTATCGGCCCGCTCAATATTTTCTAGTGGCACTCCTGATGTTACGCAAGAAATCTTCAATGTCTCTGGATTAGATATATTTTTTCCCTTCTACGAAGAGCCAAATTTCCTTTAATAGCTCATTTAACTACTATCGGAATGTCAAAATTTGCATGTATTGGCATATTCCTAAAATATGTCGAAGGTTTGGTATACATTTCCGAAAGGAATTAGAAATGTACGTAACAGATGCACATTTTAATGTTGGCATTTCATATGTAAAGGGGCAAGAAAAAGCTCAACTTCATGTGTTCCTAAACGGAATTGAATTACGTTATTTTACGTCGCTTTTCCTCTAAATTTTGGACGCCAGAGGTCTCGGTTTGGAATCCCGGACTGGGAATGGGTGTTCTTTGTGAGTGTCCTTCATCAATTACATCATATCATCACTCATCCTCATCTTCGTGATTAGCCAAAAATGACATAAAAGCAAAGTAAGATAAGCATTAATCAATCAATCTAACTTTTGGATAATCGATACTATGAGAATGAAATTGATGGAGGAACACTTGCAAAGAACATCCATGTGTTGTACTAACCACTACGCCACGGAGGTCGGCTAGTTTCGTTTCGAGTTTCTAAATATAGAGCCAATCACAAACAACATACACATAACGTGTCATTGTACAGGCTTTTACCTCGTGTAGAGGCAGCGGCGGCGACAGGATTAATCATCTAGGGGTGCTGGGGGGGGGGGTGCAGAAAGTAATTTAGAGGGTGCGATGTTGAAAATAAGAAAAACATTAGACACGCATGCAACCTTTCAAAACTTTGGGGTGGGGGGCGAATACAGTTTACTTTTCCTTGGTAGATAAAGTTTAGTATAGTGCGAGCAAAAATTGGAAAAAACGGGAGGCAAGTGCTACCCTAATTGCCGCCACTGATCAACATAAATTACTGATTGAAATGAAATTGAAATCAGCTCAATTTTTTGCTCCAGTGTGAGGAAGAACAAGTAGGCGGAAAATAAACTGTTTATCAACAATGCAGTAAAGAACAAGAAAACAAAACATAACTCACATTAAGTTATAGGCAATTATCGAAAACCACAAACATACCACTTGAAGAAACAAAAAGAAGAAAAAATCCATAACAACACTGCTGACGAGAGGAAAAAGAACTGCCGCTGATCTTCATAGAAGCTGCCGCCAGTGCAGAAAAGTATATAGGCCTATATATGCACTTTCTTAAAAGTGCTTGTCTGTTGCATACGATAATAACGGTCTTACTTCAGTATCCAACATTCGGCGGTCAATATGACGACATGACATAATACGACACTCTAAGGGTTGGTGTTTTCAGTTGAACGTAGGGGGTGCTGAAGGGGGTGCCGAACAAAATTAAGAGGTGCTGAAGCACCCCCTCGCCGCCCCTGTAGGTCATTAAAGCAAACAATTCTTCTTTATAACATTTGCCCTCTCTTTTCTACGCTACAAACGCTCAAAAACGGAATTTTATCCCGAGTACTTATGCAACCATGCAGAGCAAACTCACAGTTGCGACTCCTGGATCAATTTCATTTTTTAGTATAAACCAAATATTTTATCTACAAAAGTATCAGGAAGATGTCCGTGCGCATGTCAGAAGCAGCATTTTAGGTAAATTGTTCATGCCAGTTTTGAACGAGGGTTCGACTGGTCTCGGACAATAAGTCTCGGTATCGTCTTCAGGCCTGTCTTGTTTACGGTCTCATCTCAACAAGTTCCAAAGGATCTGCTTTGGAGTTTGTCTCCATACCATCCCTATTGCGAATCGATAAGGTTTGATGGATATTTGGTTATTGCTTATATTAAATCCCAGTTTGTGCTTAAGAGGCTCCAAATTCCACCAAATTTTGCCACCAAAATACATTTACAACTGTGATTGGAAAAAAAAATATTCATAGAATAGAAAGAAAACGCATCCACGGAAATCAGATATACTTTAAACAAAAATGTAGTCTCGCATGAAAGTCGTCGACGGAACTCAGATTAATTAATATCTACAACTAATAATGAATGTCCTAGAAAGGGGGACAAGCTGAGAGCCACGTTACTTCTGGTAAATTAATTTCAGCCTAAAATTATCCCGACTTCCGTGTCGGAACGGTTACAAGGGGTCCCGGGTTCGAATCTCGGACTTGGAATTGGTGTCTCTTCATCAATTTCATCATATCACCACTCATCCTCAACTCTGCGATTAGCCAAAACTGGCAGTAATCGAAGAAAAGCAAATCAATCAATCAGCCTAAAAACATGTGTTTGCACATTTAAGTCACAGTAATTTATCTCATCATAAGAACGTTTGCAGGGGCATGCTAACTTCAAACTGGAGATGTGTTTTTTGAGGGTAACAACGCTATTATGGAAGAAGATATGACTCTTTGTCCTCCCCCCTCCAAAATACCTTGCTGCGGATGTCGAAGTTACAAAACGGAGTCCATATGAAGAGATATGGTCATAAAAACAGGCTAAAGCATCAGCAATGACTCTATATCTGCCCTAAAATGAATCTAACCAATGAATACTCAATGATACATACAATGCTAAAAATCCAACTTCCTTTGTTTTCGAATGGTGCCAAGAAGCAGCCAACATTGTCCTTGCGGATAAAGCTCGTCTGAATCTCCTGCAATGGAAAAGCGGCAGACCGTTCTCCTAAAGAAGACAATGCTTTGCAGCTCCACGTAGCAGCCTCCAAAGACGTGGCAACGTGGACCAAGGCGTGGGCTGGTCCAGTTATACTTCTTACCTCAGCCTCCACTTTCACCCGCGTTCGCCTCGGAGCCTGGGGGGAGGGAGGAGACAATAGACGATTACGTCTTTGCAAAACCGCAAAGTAACTGCGCATTTGTGGGAGGCTGTCGATTGGAGTAGCTGGGTCTCCTGGCACGAGAAAGACTAATTTTATTCACTCTATATCAACTATAGTACAATCTTCCATGCTGGAGGGTTTACGAAGGAACTCCTTCGTAACCGAACCATTCTTGACTTTATGCAAGAAGTCTCGTGTTCGATCCTCGGTGTGGCCTCCAAAGTTGGGTAACCATTATCCTGAGGACAGTGCGGGAGCTGCTTCACAGCATTAGTAGCGCACTCTGCTTTTTTTCACCCTTCAAAGAATAAGGCGAGAAATCTCCTTATCTAAAATTCTTACACGATTGTTAAAAAAAATGGGGGCGCAAAGAGCCACTTGAGAATTGTTAAAGGAGCAAGGTTGTCAAGGGGCCCTCCACAGGGCATACACAACACATTAAAAAGTTTAGGATACATTAAAAACTTTCTCAGAAACAGTGTAAAGGCCCGGTTTCTGGAAAAGCTAAAATTCTTAGTTAGAACCAGAGTTGTTAACGGTCCAAGAACCCATAAATTCTAATAGGTTCTATTGGGTTCCGCAAAGGACCGGAACCTTTTCTCTCACACAATTTAAATTCGGTCCAATTTCCGTCTTGTTTCATTTCGGAACAAAACTTAGACCGGATTTAAATTCATCCGCAAAAAAGGTTCCTGGACCGAATTTAAATACTTTACAGATAAATAGGTTCTTTACGGTCCAGAACCCATTTACGCTTGCTTATTTTCTCTCTTGGACCGGAATTGAATTTATATAAAATTTCTTGCACCTTTAACAACCCTGGTTAGAACACACTACGAAAAACTACGGCAATTGATCTAGCTACACACAATGAAAAGCCGCTTGACACTCCATGGTACTCAAAAGTTGTTGTTGTTGTTGTTGTTGTTGTTTTTTTTAAGCTGAGTTTTGTTTCAAAATCCACCTTATGCACAAATAGGTTAATCGTTTCCGGACAGGACTGAGAATATCACGTTTTTTAAAAAAATCATAGAAAGTATGTTTTATTATTTAACATTTTTTTCTAAACTGTTTACAGTGGAATCCGGACCACTATGCAACTCCATCCGTTATTGAACTCATGTTCCGTTGATTACAAGGTGACGACGGGTCTTCAAACGACTGTAGCGTCATGGACTTTCGTTCTCAAGGTCAAGGAGACTAACATTGTAGTGTACAAAAGTCCACTATTAATTTGCTAGAAAGGAATTCATAAACGCGTATACATTCAATAATAATCACAAATAGTTTTCTGTATTCCGTTTGTGCAGCAATATAATGCATGTTGTTATTACTTTATACCGATCTTCTACCTATCTAGGTTAATCATCGCGATTAGGATGAATAACAAATTGATAAATTAGAAGGGCCAAAACAAGGATTAGAACCTAAAACCTGTATCTCCGCAGCACTACGTTAACCACTCTGCCACTGTGCCTGGTTATAATACATTAAAATATCATCATAACCAGAGTTAGGATTTTTAGGGGAAAATTTCATTGGGAAAAAGGAAGGGAAAAGGTGCTAAAATAAGACCCAAAAAGGGGCAAAAAAAGGTGCTGATTAGGGAAAAAAAAGGTGCTGATAAACCGTGCATAGAATAACAGTTCCATCACTTACTATTAACTCGTGCTTAAATTCTTGAGCCAGACTGAGAAATCGGGATCTGGACACTTTCGGCATGGTAAAGTGCATGCACTAACAGGATCTAACAGAGTGAAAAAGCAGGCAAGGAACTTACATCCACAAACAATATCTGTCCACTGCGCACACATGAAACGTGAAACCCACCACTTCAGAAACACATTGTTGCTTGACTGCTTCCAAGACCAAACTGCGTTTCCTTCTTCCTTCTATCTTAAATCTCTGGTGCATATCAGTAGCGGTCTTTCCATTGTTGATTTCAAATAGGCAACAATCAAGCACAGTTTAAATACATTCAATTTCAGTTAACAATGTGAAAACACCTTAAAGAGAAAAGTGTCGCGAAAAAAGAAAAGAAAAATTCAATGATTTGCTGAGGAAATATATTTAAAACACCAGTAAAAGGACACAAAAAGGGGAGGAAGAGCGATTAAGAACACGAAAAAGGGGGAAAATAGATAAATGTCCCAGAAAAGAGAGGGAAGGGGAAAGCTTATCAAAAAGGGGGGAAAAGGTGCTGGAAAATTAGCTCCATTCTCACATTGAGGCAACATTTCCCACACTGAGTCCTTCCAGAGGTCTCACTTTCACTACAAAAAGAAGGTGCGCACCTAAAAATCCTAACTCTGATCATAACATATACATTTAATATGATATAATGGATTTCGTGTGAGCATAGTTTTCAAGATTTCCAATTTCAAAACAATTTATTAGAAAAATAATATGTATTTTACAAGGAATAAGTTTGTAAGTTTCATCACTGAGGATATGTACTTACATGTTGACCATTTATTCAACAATTTAGTAGAAAATTTTGAAGTTTAATTTTTTTTTCCGGTAGAAAAATAGATCATAAAAATATATCTCCATTTCTTGGATGTTTCTCTTTTTCCCAACCCATTTCATCATGTTTTAAGTTTGCATGGTAATTAACCTACGCCCTGTCTCGGGAATCTCTGGAGGAAGCGAACGACAACAAGTCATCTGCGCAAGTAGCTATTGAACGCATGAGAGGGGAAGTGAGTAGATGGAGAGGATAACGCGTTTGCAGCGCTGGGCACTGCTTTGCTCTGCCTACCCGCTTTCTTCCTTTCTCTACTGTTATGCGTGGCGTTGCTCCACAGATTCCAGAGACAGAAGGTACAGTCACCGTCAATAAAAATGGGACACTTAGATCCTGAAATACTCAGTACCCTGCAAAGTGTTATGTGTGTTGCATAACTATATGACCATAAGTAGATTTTAATAGCAAATTTTCAATGGCAACTTCTACCACCGCCGTAGACTTAGGCAAAACACTTAACGCTTCTAAGGAAAATGAGTATTTCATGAGCATGTCCCATTTGTATTGCCGGTGACTGTACATAAGTAGGAAAATGATGTTAAATGAGAAAAAATCAAATGCAGAATACAAAATAAGCCTTTCCTTCTCCTGCGCGTCCTTGCTCTGTATAAAACCCAACGAGATGAAACAGAAGAAGGTTGAGCAGTGCAACTCACCAGTGTGGAAGTCATTGACTCCCAACGGACCACTTGATTGTCACAACAATCTCGGAATTAAAGCCGGCTGCGTGGGTGACCAAAGGGCAACCGATACCTGGTCTCTTCAAACCGGATGCGACCACATAGGTGCAGGAAGAAGCGCGTTTCCAAACAGGCGAGGCAAAGTGGCAAAGGAAGCCTCCAGCCTCTGAGACATAAAAAACACATTTTCTTCTCTTTGTTCGCGGGTTGAATGCCCTGTTTATGTGCAGTACTCTAGAGCTGTCTTTACATAATACCTGTACGGATTACAGTGTCATGCACCTTGTTATCTACTAATTTATCTGCGGGGAGTGGGTTCGTCACCTTCGGCGAAATCTATGAAGAATGGTGAGGTAGGCGGTTTTTGATTTCGACATGCATATTCATAGCTGGCCAGCCTCAACGCTTCCTCCTTTATCTTTGACTGTCGTGTCAATGACCTTGGATCAATACAGCAAATGTGACAACGGTAAATCACTTCTCTAGTGGGCGTCTCATCAGAAACTATAGTAGGGTAGGACAGGCTATAACTCATAATTACTGGTTATTTGTGGAACAGAAAGTTAACGATTTTTTTTGGGACCTAATCGGTAGGTGCAGAATGAACTGTTTTTTGCTTTCCATTTCATGCAACAGTAACGATACCTTATGAGACTATAATCTATATGAATACACACGTGCTCATAACACAATATACCAGCAATCAACTAGCCATTTATAAATTGCAGTTCCTCCTTGGCTTCTTGTTTATCTTCGTCTTCAAGGGAATTCGTACTTTCTCCAATTATTCCCATCTCATTATTTCAAGAATAGCCCCGGTCATTGCAGTCTTGCAGGTCAACGAGGCTCTGGCGTCTGGACATACGTCATTATAATCAGTGTGCGAATTAACGGGGGGAATGCCGTGGATCCCCCCACAGAAAATTTTACCCCCGGCAAAAGATAATTGCTTTTATCCCTCTCAAAGAGGGTGGCTCAGTCGGTAACGCGTCTGACTACCATGCTAAAGGTCCCGGGTTCGATCCCCGGCCGGTTCAACTTTTCTAACGGTGGAAGCGGCCCCGGCGCCTACCCAGCGTCGAATAACATGGGTACCTGGGGGAAACCCTGGGGGGTAAAGGCGGTCAGGGGCGTGATGCTGATCACATCATCCCCACTCATGACCGGATCAAGAAAGTGTGGGGCGTTACCCCCACACCCCCTATACGCCTTCATGGCGTGGTGCTATGCACAGGGGAACACTTTACTTTACCTTTACCTCTCAAAGAAAATAGGATTGAAAGCATATATTATACCATTTCTTAGCTATGTAACAAACCAAATCAATCGTGTCCATTAATGGTCTTGTCATCAAAATTTTCCCTGCCAAAAAGTAGGCAGCCTTGTGGATTCAAGAAGGACACCATTCTGACCAACCTTACCGAGCCGAGAGAATTTCCATTTAAGTTTTCATGGCATAGTGCTGATATTTTTGAAGTATTGAACTGTTCACAAAAAAATTGTAGGCAGGTTAGATGGACGTTAAATTTGAACTTGGTAATATAAATTTGGTCAAGTTTTCGGGTGTTACTAGTTCGAAAACTCTTTTTGGGCTTGAGTTTTCTTAAATTGTAAATATACTGTTTCTAAATTATTTATAAATGTTATCATAATATTTAATAACTTAGCTTAGAATCAATTTTCTAAGGTACTTAGAATCGCAAGGCAAGAGTTTAGTTGTACTAACTGGTAACATATACAAATTTCCATACGGAAGAAACCCTCCAGAAATTAAATCACTTAGTGGGCATCCGCCCTCTCAAAGCAAAAAAGCTTAATTCGCACAGTGATTATAATCCTATGTAAGGCTGTTTTCTTCTGTGTTTTGTCCTTGTATGTGCTGAATACCTGCTTAGAGTCTCAACTTTAAGGAGACTTTAGTCCTCAGAGACAAGTGAAAGGTAAGGGGTTGGGTCTCATATAATGTGATGGGTGCAAATAACTCAAGTGTTGACACACCCAAAAATTGTATTTCAATCCATCAATCATTTCCAAGAATCACTTCAGTCACTTTCTCCCCTTACTATGTCCAAACATTAATCTTGCAAGTTGTGAGTTTCTTAATATAAAAATATATGTTTCGTATGGTCTTACTATAACTATTAAAATACATTCCTATATTCCATTTCGCTCTTTTACACCTTAAACCTCTAACCTTCCACACTGCAACTCCCAGACATTCAAGTAACGCTCCTAATTGCATAGGCTACTGAATCAGTTTAACAGTACTTCAAATCAAATATATATCTTGATCTCTCATCATCAACCTTCTTTACATGTCCTTAAACAAAAAACATTTATAATTTTAAAGTCTCTGTAACCTTTCACAATTTATCACATTGTTTCCTTCAGTATCTTAGGGTTTATATTCTTGATTTCCATAATACTTTTTATCTTGGTAATTCAATTGCAATGCCTATCAAGTTTGTTTTAAGTCCACTTTATGCACAGTAAGGTTAATCGAGACTGAACCTACAGTTTAAAGTGGGATCCGAACCACTATGAGCTCCCACCAGGTATCGAACCCGGAACCCCTTGATTACAAAGCGACGACGCTACCACTGCGCCAACGGGGTATGCTCCTATCAAGTTTGTAATATTACACAGCAATAAAAATTGTGACTATAATAAGCCTAAATCGCAGTAATTTCAAACCAAAAATTATACATAGTTTTAAATGATACAGTCAAGTAATCTACAGCTAACCTTGAATTTTAAAGTTCAAATTGCACCATCCGTCTGTTGCACTTAAAACACCGTAAGATACAATTTATTATTAGAACTAGCTGTCAAAGACGAATGATGTCTGATACTATAATGACAACAAAAAAGACGCGTATATTGTTTAGTTTCGGTCGTAACAAGATATTTTGTATTTACATATTTCTTGTTTTGTGTTACTTTTCTGCCACTTTTGGCTAATCACGACGATGAAGATGAATGATGATTAAATAAAATTGATAAAGAGACATTCAACGATGACCTTCGATAACGATATCGTGATTCCATTACTCAAATGCTCGACCATAGAGATGGTCCAAGGAAGAGAGAAATACGAAGTGCTTTATAGACAGCTCGCATAAATACACTTTATGTCCTAAATTTTTAAAGCAGTTTGATTATCTCCAAGATTAGATACACAGCACCAGACAATTCACTATTTATCAACTGTAACTTCACCAATCCCTGCCGAATATATGTGGCATTTGTTCAATTCCTTATGGAGGTCAATTTTCTGCAAATCAAGAAAGGTTTGCGTGCTAAGTGTCAAATCCTGCATGGTAAATGTTCTCACGGTGCCTTTGGTACGAATTTGTAGAACATCAAAGAGCGTGATTGTAAACCACTCAGTGCAAACCTTTACGATGAAAATGTGAACTTTATAATTCTATTGTTGACTTTCAACTTTTATTAAACCTATATTTTTTCCAATTCATTTGAAGAAGGTTGCCATACATAGCAACCTTGGAAAACAGGCTAAGTTTCTTTCAGAATTCTGCTCCAGTTTTCTGTTTGCAAAGTCATTATGCCCATTACGGCTCCAACGTTATAGTCTATACTACACAAACATGTTAAACGCGTGAATTTGCACTGCTCCTAAGAGCATATACAATCTTAAGGAGAAGTATAAATACTCAATATAGCCTATAATAAAATGCAGCACCATTTGTTGTAATAGTAATATTTTTAACTTCAGCCCACTGAAAAAACATTTACAATGTCGCATAATTAATTAGCTTCATGAAGTAAAATGTACCAATGTTAATGGTAAAGTGAAACAAACACTGTATTATAAGGTGAGGAAATGTAACTCATTCTTCAAACAATGATTTATTTGCGAATAAACACCTAATAGTTAATTAAATATATGTTATGCCAAACACCAGTAAGAACATTTTGTTAACTTTTCTTGTGTTATGTATGGCTCCTTTGAATTAATCGCCAAGCACTTAAGAACTGGAAATGTAAACTTCAGAATATCTTTTTCACATGTGAGCACAGTTTTAAGTCTTGTGATCTACTGAAAGAAGTCAATTCAAATTTTACCATTACAAAAACATCTAGGTAAGTGTAGCTACTTTTATTTTTATTACAAGCCGTAGACATATTTCTTTGTGTAATAGCATGTCCAGAGCGGGGTTGAAGATAATAATTGATCCCTAAGTTAATCAAATTCCATTCGTGATAGTAAAATATGTGAGCGAAAAAGAACAACCCCCCCGTCATGAAATTCATGGTTTTACTAAAGTCTTTACATGTCTCTACAGTAACTTTCAACCATCATAGTTTTTCAGTGATGTCACCAAAGAGGGGATAGCAGGTGGTCTCCCCGATTGTATTGTCCGCCCCTTAACATCCCTCCCATAGCCAAAAAGTTCAAATATACAATCTTGGTATGGTAAAAAAAAAGGTAAAGTTTCCCGTGCATATAGCATGAAGCATATAGCATGAAGGCACATTTAGAGGATGTGAGGGTAGGGGCCCATTTGGAGGTGATGTGATCAGCACCACGTCCGGCCGCCTTTACCTCCAGGCTTGACCCCAGGTACCCATTGATTCGAGTCTGGGTGAGCCCCACAGCCGATTTATTGCGGAGACAAGGCCGGAAAAAATCCGACCTTAGATCACCCACCTTGGGAATCGAACTCGGTCCCGCGTGACAGTCAGACGCTCTACCGACTAGAGCAATCTTGCTCAAATCTTGGTATGGTATTTAGGAGTATATTAATCAAGACTGTCCCGAAATACCCTCTTTGTATTCCCACTAATTTATTCTATCGCCGTCACTAATTTTTACTTGGTCATTATAGCATCGAGTGTTCCAAAGAAAATGAGCTTGGATCTTAATGCAGAGCTTTCTTTCCTTACAGCCAAAGGACCGTCCAGGAGATGAAAGGATGGGACGTCTTCAGAGTCCTTCCTCCAGAATCGGAAACCGGGTCCATGGCCAACCAGCGCTGCATGGAGATCACCGTCCGAGTGCTCAAAGTTGTGGCCTACCTCTTCACCTTCATCATGGTCCTTGGATCGGGCGTCGTCGCCAAATTGGCTGTCCTCTTCATGACGTCACACATCAAAAAAGATAAAGTCGTTGAGCATTGCAGTAAAACAATAAGTAAGTATTTAAATGTGGTAAATCGTAAAAATTCAATATTGCTTAAAGCACTGGCCACTGGAACGAGGAGACAGGGGTACATTATAAATAACACATATATTTGCAACTATTTGTATCTGAAACCAACTTTTACAAAAATAACGATCAATTAGCAAATGTTATTCTCTTTTATTTTGGTTATACCTAATTTCTTTGTGTACAATGAGCCGTTTTCAAGATATTATTATTTGTTTTTATTTTCAATGTCAATTTTAGCGCCATTTTTTCAAGATGGCGGGAAACCTTAGGAATAAGATTTCTCGATTATTTCTACCGAAACAATTTATGTTGCGTTTGGTTCCCAGATGACTTTATTTTCACTAGACTAGACAGTCAAATTACCGTCTCATGTCACATTAACATTAGAATAACAGTAGCAGTTTCCTTACCCCATCAGATCGTGTCCACTCTTCTCCTCTAGTTCCCAGCTGACACATCGCAAAGCTGAGAATACATACTTCTAAGAAATTGAACAACTTGAGCGAACGTGGAAGAAGGATCGAAATGAGTTTTGGGATTAACTAAACTGTATAAACGAAGTTCTCTGTAACTTGAAAAAGAGCGAAAACGTGCTGAATGTAACCAAAAATGGTTAAAATATGCCCAGTCGTGCAAAAATGGTCAAATATGCATACACGTGCCACAACGAAGCATCTTTCATTAGTTCTTCATAATAAATTTCAATAAATTTCTGAAACATATAGCATTTATCGCAAATTATATGCAAACACATATTTTCTATTATTTCTTATGCAGTCTCAACTACTGCCCATCTTTGATTATTGTGACGTGGTTCATGGGGTAAATTTAACAAAAATGAATGCTGAAATTGTTCAAAAATATAGAATACTTGCAAACGTTTTACACTTGATTTAAAAGTAGGGATCACACATATTGCGCTACTTAACATGATGCGTCGTAGAAAACTACATCTGGCCTGTACAATATGTAAAATTACGCAGACAAAGACATTGAAATACTCAGTGCTTTTTTTTTTTTGCATAGAAAGTTTCCGATACTCTTCAAGTTGGTTTGTAAGGTCGCTTTCAGACTGAAGCGACAAGAGGGACGTGTTTATTTTACTGTAGCTTCAGTACGAAAGGTTGCATTTATTTGTGAGATTCGTTTCCAAGTGACACTTGTTACTTGTCGCGTGTCGCTTGTCGCTTCGGTCTGAAAGATCCCTTATTGCGCTCAATGTACTCAAAATATTGTGGTATGTTCATAAATGACCGTTTATCTCTATAATTACACACACACACACACACATTTCTGTGGTTAAAATAAAATGTTGTTAGCTTTATTTGCACCTATGAAAAGGTGCCGGTAGGGCAGCAGAAAAGAAGCACTGGAAATACTTATACGACAGTCGACAGACACCAATTTAAACACGAAATACACAATTACGAGTACACGACTCGAAACTCAACAAAACTTCATCTGGACAACTTTTTAAAATCTACGTTCCTGTTATCTTTGAAGTTGCCTCTGCATACTATTACCAGATGCTAGGTACCTTGTGTGCTGCAGTACATATGACAGCATGCTTTCCTTAAAATCGAAATAAAATACATGCTCAATTTTGAAAAATAAACCTGTAACTTTTGATTTGTGTTAATACGTATTTTTTAATATATTTTATAGTGTTACTGTATTTAGTAGGGATAACTGTAATTCAATTCTTGTATCTATCATAGTAGTATTATATTTTGATTTATTTGATTGTACAGTCACGGACACTTCTGGGTTGTAACAAACCTATTGACATTCAATGGAATCATTACAACCCAGAAGTGGCCGTGACTACAAGTTTCGCGTTTTAATCCTAGCTTACCCGTGCGGTACGAGAAACTTACTTACCTGAAGGGGGGAGGGAGAAGGAGGGCCACACTTTTTTATTATTAAAATTTAAGCAATAATTTTGTTTTTGAATCACTGCTTGCTTTGTTGATTATATATGTGCAGTTGGTTTATAAATCATAATAATTACAAAAATTTCCATCATTAATAAGAAATAATAACCATATATTGGATGAGTGCCACACACATATTTTACCATTCACTAAAACTCACAAAAAACATAATCATTTTCATTAATGCTTATTTGTTTATAGAGGTTTATTAATTATAATAATTACAAAAATTACCATCATATCAGGTAATTGTACACTCTCACTGGCACGAGTGTCTTGAATGAAATGCATTCAAAACTGGCGCCTGATACGCCCATCTAGTGCATTTTACCTCCTATTTACATTACATTGGTGTTTTTATGAACAAAAGTAATAGAGAAATAGTGGGAACACCTTAGGGAACAATGTAATTTATTTTCAATTTTTTATAAAAACTGTCATAGTTCAAAAATCGAAAAAATAGAGGTGGTGGGCCTGACAGCCCCCATCCCAACTTCCTTGGCTAAGCTAGGGTTAAGCGGTAGAGCAGCCACAGGCTTAACTTAGCTCATAAATAAAGAATTTATAATACTAATTCTAAAATCCTTATGTTCTAATTTATTTCTCTTCTTTCCAGGTCAAGGCAAGCAATTCGTCACCAAGCTTCCGGAAGAGGACCGCATAGTGTTCATGTGGTGCCTTCTCTTCGCCTACCTGGTGCCAGAAGTTGGTACGCTTATCCGATCCGCCAGGATCTGCTTCTTCAAGTCGTGGAGGAGGCCCAAAATTAGCGACTTCATGGTCGTGTTCTTCATGGAGACTCTGCACACGGTAGGCATCGCCATGCTCATGTTCATCATTCTTCCGGACCTGGATGTCGTCAAGGGAGCCATGTTGACCAACGCCGTGTGCACGGTCCCAGGAATCTTCGGTGAGGCATGCTTCTTTGTTCCCTGTAGAAGTTGTGCAGTATCCTTGTGTTTTGTATGTGTAATGTAATGTGCACGTCTTTCTTAAATAAGTTACTCTGTCTTGGTATTTACCCATTAATCATGATGGATCAAATTATAGATACACCATGAAAATACAAAGAACTTTGGTACGTTTATCATTTCACAGGCATAACTCGGAGTTTAACTTCGGGAGGTCCAAGTTAATTAATGAAATGTCAAAGGGAATGCATTGTATGCGCACATATAATATACGTGTATGGTAGGGTGCAATAGTGTTGATTTCAATTACATTATTAGGTGGTATGTCTGATATAAACAACACTACATACACACACGCGCGTGCGCATTTATTTATATACACATATATACACAATGGATTTCCATTGGCATTTCATATATACAGGGGAAAGTTGCCCAAATCACACCAGTTTTCAAATAAATGGACGTGGCTGCAAAACAAGTAACGTGACTTAAATAGTTTTTGATATACCAGCTCGTAAAGGAACTTTTACCTCTCTTCATATGTCTTTGGAAAATTTTATTTCAATTGGAAGTGCCAGAAAAATGTGAAATTCCTAACCATTTCATATATACAGGGGAAAGTTGCCCAAATCACACCAGTTTTCAAATAAATGAACGTGGCTGCAAAACAAGTAACGTGACTTAAATAGTTTTTGATATACCAGCTCGTAAAGGAACTTTTACCTCTCTTCATATGTCTTTGGAAAATTTTATTTCAATTGGAAGTGCCAGAAAAATGTGAAATTCCAAACCCTTGCAAATGGTGCGATTTTGGCAACTGGTCTCCTAAATCGCACCACAGGGAGCTCAAATCGCACCTGTGTTTAAGAGATTGAGAAAGAACGTGTTTCAAAGGCTCAAAACTGAAAAATACTGTGGCAAGTTGACAGTATGTTCATTTAGAGCCACAATCATTCCAAACGTATGTGAAATATCAGTTCTTCAGTGTAAGAAATATGGAAAATGATAAGCAAGTAAACGCATTCTTGACATTAATTTTGAAGCTGGAAAAGTAAACACAACATTGGACTGTCGTTTATTTGCAAACATCACAAATGAAGAAATGTTGTTATTCGTTTTAGAGGCGCTGGCCCCCGTGGCGGAGTGGTTAGTACCTCGCTCTACGACGCCAGGGGTCCGGGTTCGAATCCTGGCCTGGACATGGATGTTTGTGAGTGTCCATTCGTCAATTTCATTATATCATCACTCATCGCCATCTTAGAAAATTAGACAAAAGTGGCACAAAAAGCTAAGTATAATAAAGCAAATGAATCAACTAAAGCAAATCGTTTAGAGGCCAGGACACGAATCGTGTACCCAATTTTTGTACTCGATGGACCGTGTTTTCTTCCACAGTATCTCCCTCCGTATAGGAAGCAATTACATTGATAAAAAGTCCCAAATGCGCGTTTGGTATTATTATTATAATTTAATTTACAATGTCTTTGTGTTTACCATAGACTACAATTTTGCATAATACAGACAATTTATTAACACAGAGTCTGTTCTGAAGTAATAACAATTACAGATTTGACGTTACTCTTAAATAAATGGCTGCACAGTGAGCGGAGTGAGAAATATTTTTTTAGAACTATTTCTTTGCAAACTGATAATTCATATTATTATTAATTAAACTGACCGTCAATATTTTCATTACACAGTGTTCCGCGACGATCACTTTTTACATTTTTTCCTTTGGTGCCTACTTTACCTCGGCCCCCTCTATTTGATGACGACTGACGTCACATACGTATATGATGTCACAGTCATACATCCAGGGGCTCTTGCCATCTCTCTTGCCCAAGGACGTATTTAGGGGGGAGGCCAGGGGTCCGGATCCCCCCGAAAGACTTACTAAGTACAAAAGTCAAATAATGAAATAATAACATAACTAAAATTAAATAATGAAAATATACTTCTTGTTTAATGGAGAGTTATTTATTTCCGCCAAATTTATTGGATGGCAAGAATTATATTGGGACCATACGACTTTCAATAACAGTACCAAAGAAGACTTATGCAAGATTTATTAATGCATTAAATATTACCAGGAACTTCACTTTTCGTTAACTCGGTCTAACATCCTTTTTTTGATATTCAATAAATATTAATATCTCTATTTACAAGTATTTGAAATTTATTTCCTTGTCAGGGCAGTTGTTTTTTTGTGTTTTTTACAAATTTTACAAATTTTACAAATTTTGCCGACCTTAACTATACGTAAGCTAGATAATGAATACGTGATGTTATATCATTATCCTTATGTAATAAAAATATAGTATTAATTAATTTAATTATCTTCATTAATACTATATTAATTAATTTAATATATTTATAATAATTTTAATTTAAACATTATTATCATTGTTTTGTATTGTGTGGTTTGGGAGGGTCGGCGGGACAATTATGGAGCAAGTCACCAATGTTTTGGTTAGTCAATCAGGTTTCCTTTTTATCAGTAATTTTCATAGCACCTGGTATTGCGCTCGAACCCAGTTAGCCGGATCCTGTGGCCGAGTGGTTAGCACATCGCGCTGTGACGCCAAGCGTCCCGGGTTCGAATCCCGCTCGGGCTTGGTTGTTTGTGAATGTCCATTCATCAATTTCATCATTCAAGACGTTTCATATTACTGACTAATAGCCCACAGTAATAAAACTTTGGAAAATACACTATTTCTCGTTATTTTCATTTGTCTTGCGTTGTTTCTCAGGCTTGCTGTCTAGAAACGACAAAGAGGCGAAGCGGTACATTAAGGTGATCGTCGACATGGTAGCTATCGCTGCTCAGGCGACGGCCTTCGTCGTCTGGCCCCTACTCGACGGGAGAAAGCACCCTCGTCTCTGGCTCATCCCTGTGTCGGTGTTGCTGACATCTTGCGGCTGGTGGGAGAACTACGTCACCAAGCATTCTCCAGTGGGTAGGTACATTTTTTCTGATTTCAAAAAGTGATTTGTCTTACGTTAGGATTACCAGACAGGATTTTATTCAGAATGGGGGGAGGGTAAGTTTGGAAGTAACAACTTGTAACACAGTTACAAATAAGTTACTTTTTTTAGAAATCTCACTGTAACATATACTTTTAAAAGTAAGCATAGCTGTATCTGTAACAGAGTTACTTTTCTGCAATAGAAGTAACATTATCAACAGTTACTTTACGACACTTAAATTGATAACTTGAATATTTGTAACTTGTGGAAAAGCTAAACTTAGCATCTCTGTTTCCAACCTTGTGTCTTCTCTGGATGATACGGTGAAAGGATTTTCATGGAATCACCTAAGGCAAGGAACTAGGCTCCCTTGAATACTAATTAAGAACATCCATACTTTATTGCAATTCCTTTCTAATTGCTCACGGGAATGAAGACTTAAATGTTTTGGTGTAATTTTGAATGCATCTGTTGTCCTTGTGTGCTGTATGCTTCTTTCAGCAGTATAATCTAATTATACAAATCAACTAAAAATAATTAATTCTTCCAGGTTTTGTGAAGACTCTTGGAAGAATCAAGGAGCGCTTGAAGAGAACCCGCTACTTCACCTACATTTTTGTGTCCCTGTGGAAGATGGTCTGCTTCATGAGCTCCACCCTGTTCATCGTGTATGTTAAGGGCGAATCCATCCCCAACCTCTTCTCCATGTTCCCCATTGGATTCTCTTCCCATAAGATTGAAGTGACAGAGGTAAGATATAGCTTATGCAGTACTGAATGGAACAAAGAGTAGTCTGTATTCAAGAGTAGTCTGATTTCAAGAGTACTCTGTACTCAGTAATAATCAAGATGGAGAAATGGGATCAAATCATGGATCTTCTTTGTGAGTGCCAATTCATCAATTTCATCATATCATCACTCAACCTCATCTTCACGATTAGCCAAAGCAAAGTAAAATTAACAAAATCCATCAAAACAGAGAAAAGATGAAGGATATTATTGATGTGAACACTGTTCTGCGTTGTTAGGAAACCCAGAGTGAGTTAAGTTTAATGTCATTTTTGTTCTTTTATTATTAAACAAATTTTCACTTGCTGTTCTTTTTCTTTCATGTAGTGACTACTTTCTTCTATTCAGCAGTGTATTATAATAACATATTATAGATTTTGTAAACATTGTACTAGAATAATACTTACTTCTGTTATCCACTTATTTTAATCTTGTTCATTTCGACATCACAGGTACAAGGAAAATCTCTTTAACTATTCTCTGTCCACTGTAAGGATGAAGTAAATGAAAACAAATACACATGGCTTCTGAGAAATCCTATTTGTTGGTCAAATGATAGCTGTGTATAATTCCTGTGTCCAGGAATTAGCTCAGGGGAATGGAACTGTTTCTTAGAAGTGATGTGGTTATGTTTACATTAATGTTCCTGCAGTTGATGGAAATAGTAATTATTTATCACAGAGGCTGAGTGTTTATGTGTAATAACTATTTTACATTGAAAAAAAGATACAAATATTTCATTTCGACATAAGAAATATTACCAAAGTTCTAATTATAAAGTGGGTTCTGAGTCAAATACAACTAGAATTGTGTCTTACCATTCAAAGTACAGTAGTTATAATTTTTATATGTTTGTAAATTTGTTGAAAGTAGAAAAAAGTTGATAATAACACGTCCATGTGCATAGATCAACATCTAAATTAGAATTATCAAAATATTTATTTTCAACTAACATGGATTTATTATTTGGTTTCCATGTGAAGTGTGCTAATTTGAAACAGAAATTTCTACCTTTGTAAATTACAACAATTTGGACTTCAATACAAACTTGTTGCTATAATTTTGCAATTACTATAGTTTGTAATGTGTAACTTAACTAAAAAATTTTAAGAAGAAATCTGGCTGTTATTAAATAATTCACAATTTCAGCATATTAGTGTATGGTATGTGCTTCTATGAATTATCTTTGGATAGTTTAATCATTGAATGCAATTGTATCGCAGGTGAAATCCGATCTGGGAGGAAGCATTCTTCCAGATCTTCTGGAGGCACATTCCACAGGCGACACAGTCATGGTTGAGGCTTCTTACAATGCTGCTATCTACGTTCTCATCATTCAAGTTGTTGCAGCTTACCTCTGCTATGTATTCGGTAAGGCTGATTATAAATACTTATCACTTTAAATGAATTAATGGAAGTACAATTAGTAATAATAAACGATATATAATGCTAACAATAATAATGAACATGTAAATTTTTTACCTGCTCAATCTTTATTCAAGTCTCAAATTACAGAAAATAGTATTACAATATTACATTTACATTTACAACATGTACATGCGCACATGCACACTCTCCCTCCTTTACACACACAGACACACATACACATGTAATACATAATCTATACCTATATATCTTGGTGACAGAACACATTGACTACTTAGCTGTGACAACAAAAATTTTCAAATATTTACCCGTTTAACCTGAATCACACAAAACACCTATTACAAACACTGGTACAATATATAATTCCAACAAACTCTAATATGACAAATCGAATCCTCACAATAAATCATTATCATTATGGATTGATGATTACATATGCACAATTATAAGTCATGATTATGCATAAATACTTTAAAATCCATACACTATATCCCTGAACACGAGTCCCTTTGAGGGTTCAAGGCCATAGCTGTAACTTGACAGGGGGGAGAGCACTCAATCCTCAAAAATTTCAAGGTTTATTAAAATTATTAAAAGTTACATGTTAGGAGTTTTTCTTATTCAAGGTTCCTGAACCTAAGGTTCATGTTCTGCTCCTCCCCTCCCCCACAAAGGTATTAGATCCCAAGTTGCATTGCTGTTCAAGGCCATCTGTGAGTAATATATAGTGGCTCTTTGTATTAACTTATCCATGACTTTTTCATTATAGAATTCAACAAAGTTTAGTATGCAAACAAAATTTTCACCCAAAATATTCACAAATCGGTGTTTCATTGTCATTAAAGATATGTTGAGGAATATTTGTTGTATTACAAGAGTGGGAGGGGGAACAAGAGCATTTATATATCAAATACTTCATAATCAATTTTCCAGACATTATACATTTGCAGTCACGTATTTTTTGTAGATTCACGTAACTTCCTAATTGCTCTCAATAAGTTGCATCAATGCAAAAACATGTAAGATCTACTGTGAATCAAAGTGAGGGTTTCTGGTTCATATCATTTGTATTGATCAGTATCTGATATTGACATAGACCAAAAAGTCATCAAATCTCTTTTCATGTCCCCCCTCCTTAAAAAAAATGAGTTACACATCATTCAAGAAGTAGAACCTGCCACGAAAAATAATGTTGCTATTTGATTTTAATTACTTATACCTGTGCACCACAAAATATTATTTTTGTTATGATTATTTTTTCATTGTATTCATGGTTTTACAAAGAATATCATACATGCCAGCAAATGTGCTTGTCATACATATTTCTACTTTCAAATTATTCAACTGTATGTTTGTCAGAAACCACCAGCAGTATCAAGTGACAAATAACTGAGATACACTAATATGATACACATAGATGTCGTAACGTGATTCGGTGTTCATTGGCTCCCTGAAACTTCCACATGCCCCACCTCCAGATTTTTCTCAGCTCAGAAAAAACTATTTTTTTTCTAAAAAATCATAAAATATTTTTTTCAAACCTTTGCATGTAGATCCAATTCAGTTTATTATTTTTCTTGTTATTATCCTTGGTGGGATATAAACTAAGTTAAATAGAAATATAATAATAATAATGTAATATAGATTTAAAAAACTGCTACTAGTATATATTAATGAAAACTTAATCTGATACAGAACTTGTGTGAGTGTGTGGTTAAAATATTATGTAAGAAAAATTGTAAATAGTATATTGCCCCTCCCCCCCAAAAAAAACACATCAGTCTAACTACATCCCTTGGAATGTAACAGTTTCCAAACCCTGAAGGAAAACCAATAAAATTGCTGTAATGGTTTCTGGAGTTTATCTTCTTAACAAATGAGAAATGAATTAATGAAATGCCAACACTAATACATGACTTGCATATACGTACTTATCACAATGGTTTATTTTTACTGGAACATATGCTGTTTTATTTCTTTTTTCTAAAGGCTGCCGGTAACTTGATGCCATTGTGTTTTTCCATTTCAGGAAAATTTGCTTGCAAAATTCTGATTCAGGGTTTCAGCTTTGCTTTCCCTGTGAACCTCACTATTCCTGTTGCAATATCTTTCCTGATTGCCGCCTGTGGGTTACGAAATGGTGACCCTTGCTTCTTCCATGGCTACATTCCCGACTACCTGTTCTTCGAAGCACCACCTGTGTATCTTCTCAACGACTTCATCTCCAAGCAGGTGAGTGGATATTCATAAGAAAGTTTAATAATAAGTAAATTGAAGAAAACCAACCACCAGTCTCCTTGCTCCAGGGTGAGGCAACTACTTTGTTAATGTTATCATGCTGTCATTCATGCCCATGCTTTAATCTCCTCTGTGTCAATTGGCATTAAATTTCGATCAAAATTTGTTGTTGCTTATGCCAGAAACACATCAAGAGAATCGCCTTCAGCAGGTTGCCTAAATATGTAATGTTATTTATGAAATTATCTATTCATAACTGCATTATTCTAATTCTAAATTATTAACGATACACATAAATTTTTATGTACATTCAAGGAGTTAAATTTCATTGCAGCATGCATGGGTATGGCTACTGTGGTTACTCTCTCAAACGTGGATCACCCTTCACATCTGGACTCCAAAGTGCGAGCGACTGGCGACCACAGAGAAGCTGTTTGTGACTCCCATGTACAGCGCCCTTCTGGTGGACCAGTCTCTTGGTCTCAACAGGAGAAGGGACGATGAGGCAGATGTTAAAACAGAGGTATGGACCCCTGCTGTTCAATTCTTTACTTATTTATTATTTTGTCCTAGGAGGCCACCCGCAGGTTTTCTCTCAAGGGCAGCAGTGCTTAAAGTGGGGTAAACGTGGAGTGATGCTTCCCCCCTCCCCCCCAGTTAAGAGAACTTTCATAAACCATCCCCAGAACTAGGATAATTTGCATAGGCACTTAATCTACTGTTATTCACGGCACCCCTTGTTCATGTTTTCATGCCAGAATTTCACCCTTTGAATTATATGAGCTCTTTCCAGATATCTCACGGAGGGCAAATACTCCCTGGTGCCCTAAGTGTCCTAATGGACAGCTTTTTATCTTACAAGAAGATGAACAGAAAGTGTATGTAAATTAAGAATGACTTATTCATCAGACTAATTCATGCTGATAGCCTTTGGTTTCAGTCAAAATTACTTAGGAGCATGACACTTTCCTGGCTTCTCACAATTTCTGGTATAAATTTGCTATCCCAAATTAGTGTACCCCAAGGCTCTGGTTTGCTGGGGCTAAATCTGGCCCTGCCTGCTCTTGCAACTCAGACCACAGTTCATCAAGTTTTGCTCTTTGCAATACCAACAGCATTTACAACTGCTTCTTCCAGCTCCATTTTGAAACCGAGCTTATCTTCTTGGTTGTGAAAGCAACATCCAGTATACCATGGTGGCTATATGTAAAATACACCTAAATAATCTTTGTTTTTGCTAATTTTGTGGTACCTGTTTTGAACACATGTTTCTTGCAGGATCTGGAACTGGACAAAGACCCGACAAATGACGAGTACTATGAAACAATCTCCGTACACACAGATGCCAGCAGCTCCACGCCAAAGACAGTGAAATCTTCCGACCACATCACCCGCATCTATGCCTGTGCCACCATGTGGCACGAGACCAAGGAGGAGATGATGGAGATGCTTAAGTCCATACTGAGGATGGATGAGGACCAATCAGCGAGAAGAGTGGCGCAGAAGTACCTCCGGGTGGTCGATCCTGACTACTACGAATTTGAGAGTAAGCTATTGCTTATTAACATCCTCTTGTATTTTTTTCATATTTGGTCATTCTGTATTGCTTTCATGCCACTTTTGACTAATTGTGATGATGATGAATGATGATTAGACAGTATAAGATGAAATAAAAACACCATCACAAGCATGCATGGACACAACACAATATAAATCCTTAGAGGATTATTCTGGTTGTGGGTCGAGGCATAACATTCTCATTAATCCACAAAAATGCCATTCAGGTTGTATTGCATAGAAGAGAGATTTAGATTTCAGTGCTTTACCAGAAGGGTACCTCCATTAGCATCCTTGTCCCTGATTCTGTTTAAATGTATTTGTATATTTACTAATATTCCCTAGTTTTTCATATACTGTACATGGATGTCAGAAGGGGGATTGAACCGGTCCATTGACCCCCTGGAAATTGGCATTGTTCATGCAAAGTTATAAAAAAAATTAGAGAGCTGTTGTTTTTATTATTCAATTAGTCAGTATTTTGACAAAGTAAAAATGTGTTAAATCAATAAAAAATGAGTGTAAAGTACAGGAACAATTTATGTTTCATATTTCATCATTTGAACCAAAGAATAAATGGTTTCACAGTTTTCAAAATAAAGTAAAATAAAGTTTTATCTGATAGGTAACACAACATAAACACTACGACTAAACTTTCCCCTTAATTTTAAAGTATTTTCTTGAACGAGGTGTGTAAATTTTAAAAACAAATTTAAATAATTATGCTTTTCAGTACACCAGCTGTAAGAAATGTAAAAGAAAACATAAAAGACAGTTGTGCTCTATATTCACTCATCTAGTGTATCAAGTAGAAGAGTCTCTAAAATGGTATAATAATAATAAACAGAATTGGTTTATTTTTATTGCAATGCAATTAGTTATCATATTCTAATAATAATCATAAGCATAATAATAATATTCATTATTGTTACTATTTCTACTATTCAAGTTTTATCAATGGACTGAATCCCTCCCCCTTACTTTTTACAAAAATTTCTGGCGACGCCCATGATACTGTATTATATTGGTTACTTTTCCTTTTTCTGGAAAGCAATTATTATACAGGACTTGAGTGTTGAAAGTTGTCATTTAATATTGTATATCTCAGGTATTTCATGCACAAATTTTGTATTTCCATCTTTGCTAGTGTCTTTGTGATGTATATGTATCGATTGATTTCAGTTGTTGACTGGAACAATCTAATGGAAAGCCCAATATTAACAGGTCACTCAAAAATATCACAATATTACAATTATATTGATTCTTGAGCTCCTATAAATTATCCAAGTCAAAATAGTTTGTTCAATTTACGTCATATTTGGTAGTTTTTCAATTGTAGAATTTAAAAAAAATTATATTTGCTAGATTTTGAGATATTAGCAGGTTACTTAGATTGATTTCTGTATCTCATGGCCAGATATATGAGACAGTTGAGTGCTGAGTTACTATTTGGTAGGTCTACCAAAATATGTCTTTAATGGCTAAGGGAGTTTCTGAGATACAAAATGTTGACATCGACAAACACAACGTGTATGTAAGGGTATTTTTTTTCAGCTTTGCCAATCATCACCCTAAAATTGAAAGAAGTCAAGTGGCAAAAGGCTCAAATACCCTCAGAATATACACCTTTAATTATATTTATTGATGATGATTTGATTTGTGCCATTATATTATCATGAAGCAATATTTTTAAATCAACATATCAATATATTTTTTAATTTTTCAGCGCACATATTCTTTGACGATGCCTTTGAGCTGAGTGATGAGAATGAAGATGAGAATGTGGTTAACAGATTCGTGAAGTTGCTGGTGGAGACAATTGACGAGGCAGCCACACACGTCCATGAAACAAGCATCAGGATCCGCCCGCCCAAGAAATTCCCAACACCTTATGGAGGTCGCTTGGTGTGGACTTTGCCTGGTAAAACGAAAATGATTGCTCATCTGAAGGACAAGTCCAAAATTAGACACAGGAAACGATGGAGCCAGGTGAGATGTTCAAAGCAAAGTTATGCTTGAATTATAAACATTTCGTAAGTAGGTTGGTATCTTCATTGTAGTGATCAGATAAGCATTAATACATGACATAATTTTATTATCGGAATAATAGTTTCGTGCACTTGCTGCGAAGGCCTTGTTTTGGAATCCTTCTAATGATCAAGCATTTATAAATAGTGACACAATGAAGCACAGAATTCAAGTCAGTGATCTGAAATGGAGGGGTGTGGAGATATGATAGATAACTTCTTTGGGCTGCATTTATGATTAAAAAAAATAGAAATAGTGGCTTAAATAGAGTAAATATGAGTACAGAATACCAGGGAGTGCCATGGAGTAGCTGGTTAGAGCACTGGATTTGTAGAAATATCACAGGTCTGTTGCAGGTTCAATCTTCCCCACCAGCAAAAATATATTTGTTCACCTGAAGATGAGAGAAGAGGTGTTAGAATAAGTATAGTTTAGAACAGAAGTTCACAAACTTTTTCGTTTCACGGCACCCTTAGTGTTTCAAGATTTTTCCGAGGTGGCCAAAGCACTTGCAATGCTTCATTAGTGTGGTTAGGTTGCTTGCCTTGAGTTAAATAATAAACACTTATTTCAAATTCACATGTAAAAAGTACTAAATAAACACATATTTGGATTGATGTGATGATCCAATTCTAAAACCATGCGTAGACTAACACGTAGTCTCATTTCAGTGAAAATATTGGAACATTTCGTGGCTGCCCTGTAAGCCAACCACGGCACAAAGTGTTGTGTCGCACACTTTGGGAACCACTGGTTTAAAGCACTATTAAATTAAATAATGTCCAATTGACATTGCATGCTAATGTAGAATCATTGTCACCAACATTCAGAGAATTATAAGAGTACTTTCTCTCTCTCAGGTAATGTACATGTACTACTTGCTGGGGCACCGACTGATGGAGTTGCCAATCCCTGTGGACCGGAAGGAAGTAATGGCTGAAAACACTTTTCTTTTGACTCTGGATGGAGACATCGACTTCCAACCTGTAGCTGTGCAATTGTTGGTGGATCTCATGAAGAAGAACAGAAACCTGGGAGCTGCTTGCGGGAGAATTCATCCTATAGG
This sequence comes from Lepisma saccharinum, assembly GCF_977018435.1. Taxonomy (NCBI): domain Eukaryota; kingdom Metazoa; phylum Arthropoda; class Insecta; order Zygentoma; family Lepismatidae; genus Lepisma; species Lepisma saccharinum. The sequence goes on from NW_028143325.1 coordinate 60,918, forward strand.
ATCAGGTAAAACTAGTTGTCAAACTATTCAAAGCAAAGGTGAATTTGCATATGCATACTCCTATGTCCTGTCTTGCTTTTAATAATTTAACATAGTTTCAATTACCGGTAAAACTATTTTACACTAAGAATTATCAGAGATTGAAAAATTCAGAGTAAAATTCATAATAGATATTTCAATCAGAATGTCCTAATAACACATCAAGTGATGCTTGTAGCATCTTCTTCACTGTGAATTCAATAATTTTCACAAACACCTTACATTTGTTGTTACTGACTTCAGGTCCGATGGTATGGTATCAGATGTTTGAGTATGCAATTGGTCATTGGCTGCAGAAGGCAACAGAGCATATGATAGGCTGCGTTCTCTGTAGTCCTGGTTGCTTCTCCTTGTTCCGTGGAAAAGCCCTTATGGATGACAATGTTATGCGCAGATACACTGCACGTTCAGATGAAGCCAGGCACTACGTACAGTATGATCAGGGTAAGTACAAGTACTTATAAGTAGATGTATTGTATTTGCATTTTACAACTTAATTATAATATTCCATTATGCTGCATAGAATTTTCGTAATCAATTATAATACTTGTTAATTAGGGTTTTTTTCAAAGGATTTAAAGTATTCATTTTAATGTACTAAAAACTACATTCTTTCTTATTAATTTTTTTCGACTCATTCATTCTTTTGGGAATGAAATATGCTCTAGTAAATTAGTACACTAAAAGGAAGTATTCAAGTATGCTTGAAGCTGTTTTTTGTATATATGTGTGCCACCAAAATTAATAGAACACACACCACACACACAAACACATTCATTGATAAGTGAGTACTTCATTTTAGTGTACTTATTAACATATGTTGTTGAGAACTTACAGTTCAACTTCACTCTGTTTATTATTTCTATTACGTTAAGTCTCAAAACATTATTAGCCTTATAAACTTGTTCTATGTGCTTCTCTTAGTAATTTTCATTTAAAACAAGCCTCCAATATGAAGGTCAAAGATGCACTGTATAATCCAGGGTTGGGTATGAAATACTGGCCCACCTCATCTCATTCAATTGGTCTGAAACTATAATTTTTTCTCGTACATTTGACCATTCCACTCCCCTCTCCATCTGACATCATCACATCACCCCTCCCTCCCCACCTCATAGTTCATTATATCCCATTACTTTAGGGGAAAGCTTAGTCTTAGACCAAATGAAATGCTCAACTTGGTATTATGAGATATAACCATGAAAAAAAAGTGTTTTCAAGACAAAGTTTGAAAATATATAGTGCATACTATAGAAAGTGTCATTCACTTTCCTGTGGTATGATTTTTGTCATTCTTCAGATAGTTGTGATTTTATCATAATGATGTTGGCCTCCCCAATGGTGCAGTGGTACCCTCATCACCTTGTAATAAAGGGGTCCCAGGTTCGATACCTGGTGGAGGCACATAGTGGTTCAGATCCCACTTTAAAAGTTCAAAATATTAATTGCAATGTTAATATTTTTAAAATATCACTTCAAAAAATATTATAATTGTAACATTCTTTGAACAAAGTATACAGGCAAAGTAAAATATCAATATGTTGAAATTTTTAAATGTGTTAATGTCTTTATAAATGCAAAACCTTAGGGATTATGATGATGTGTTCCTTTTCATTATGGCAAAGGATATTTAACATTATTTGAAAAATGCAAACAATTCATCATATATGTAAGATTTCAGTTGTTTCTCCACGCAACTAGAATGAAGATAGGCACACTATCATCTTCATTTATACAAGATTAAAATAAGAATACCATATTTCCTCGAATCAAAGATGCCATCGAATCTAAGGCGCACCTGAATTTTCGCCTCATTGTTTCCAGAAAAAAATCTTCCAATTTAAGGTGCAGGAATATGCACAAAGACCTTTTAACCTTTGTGGTGTTTATTTAAACATTTATAGCGTACATGTTTATTTGTTTACAAATACGGTATACGGTACTTTACCTTGCAACATTGGTAACTTCTGTTTTCACAATTTCTTGTTTATTTAAACATCTATAGGATACATGTTTATTAGTTTACAAATGTGGTATACGGTACTTTACCTTGCAACATCGGTAACTTCTGTTTTTACATTTTTTTGTTTATTTAAACATCTATAGGGCAGGGGTGCCCATCCCCCCAAAGCCAATGGCACATCCCCCCAAAAATCATGTCATGCATCCCCCCTCCAAATCATACCATTCGCGCCCTTAAACCATATCGTAATTGCCACAAAATATTTAATTACGAAAGCGTGTCTACCGAAAGTAACTTTTCTTTAGCTTTACTGAACATTGTAATTGATCTGCCCCTCATCCCCAAACAGGGGTACCATCACTAAAGACCACCCCTAAAATCGTTCATCATAATCAAGATTATCGCGTGGATCCCACTTTAAACTGTAGGTTCAGTCCCGATTAGCCTTAGAGTGCATAAAATGGACTTAAAACACCAAATCAATTAATGAACCAATGAAGAATATCACTTGTCTTGTAATGCAGCTTTAGTATAAAAACTTCATATTCATATCATTAAAGCACCAAACACACATCGTAGCAACAAATTATTGCGAGAGAAGCGAGCAAGAAAATTTTTACATCCATTTCTTTGCAGGATTTGAAGAATATAAATTTAATGGGGTGTCAATACTTTCTTAAGATCCTGAGATATTTAGTATTTTCCTTTGGCACATTCGGGATCGAAAACATGTGGATGCCTTATCGCTAAATACAGTCTCCAAAATGTAAATTTCAAACTCTCACTCCACTACAGAAATCTCTTGACAATCTAAGATTTAACACTTTATGGAGAGCTTTCTATCTTCTCCCCCTTTAAATTTCATACTCAATCCTACTAACAAAATTTCCATGCCAGTTTGAGACTTACTGTTGATATTGAAGAGTGGATATTGCCTCCTCCAAAAAATTAATTCTCAGTCTCCACACCAGAATTTCTGCAACAGTCTAAGACAATAGTAATACACAAGAATTGGATACCCCCTTAAATTTAATGCTCAATCCCCCTCTAACTAAAGTAGTCGTCATAATCTAAGATCTGGAGTTGGATAATTTCCCCCCCCCCAAAGTTTAATTCAGAATTTAAGGGTGTAAAATTTTTCATATATTTTGGAAAATATATAAATGTTGAATTTTATATTATTTGAAGGGAAAAATCCCCCCAAAAATCTCGATGGTGCAACCTGCACCATAATCCTTCCCTGTGGGGACCCCTGCTATAGGGTACATGTTTATTTGTTTACAAATATGGTATACGGTACTTTACCCTGCAACATCGGTAACTTCTGTTTTTATAATTTATTTGTCAATCAGTCTCTTCACTTTCACCATCACTCTCACTCTCACGCTCTCATGAAATGTTGATTGTTGTATTGCAACTACCGGTAATTTTAAGGAAAGTTAAGAAAAAAATTACTCTTTGTAACTGCCAGTATTAGAGACTGCAATAGATTCTATGTTGTATGTGCATGAAATATGTATATTGTAGTACATACATCGAATTGAAGACGCCATCGAATCTAAGGTGAACCTGAATTTTGGATGTCTAAAATCTGACAAAACCCTGTACCTTAGATTTGAAGAAATACGGTATATCCACAGTTGTAGACAATTTAATGCATGAATATTTCATTTCAACAGGAGAAGACAGATGGCTCTGTACTCTACTGCTGCAGAGAGGGTATCGAGTAGAATACTCTGCTGCTAGCGATGCTTACACACATTGCCCAGAAGGATTCAATGAGTTCTACAACCAACGTCGAAGATGGGTTCCATCGACAATAGCTAACATAATGGATCTGCTTGTGGACTACAAAAGGACTGTTAAGATCAATGACAACATCTCCATGCCTTACATTGCTTATCAGGTTTGTCTGCCAGTTTAATGTAAATGTAATACATAATAGCTTATATTGTTATGATATATCATATGATATTTATTGCCATTTATACAAGCCCTTAACTGTGCATTCAACAGTATTTACTTCTTCTTTTTGTAATGGTGCAGCTTCACTATTAATGGTCTGCACCCGGCAACTTTATAATGAAGTTTGTGAGCTCTCTCAAGTACCTTCTGGTTCAGTTCTATCTCCATCTTTTCCCTCGCCAGCTTCCTGATTTTTTCTTGCTCTGTTGCCTCGAAAATAAGGTTGTTCTCTTCGAGTGACCAAAAATTTTGTCTACATCAGCCTCTGTTGCACAAAGCCTATGCCATAGATTTCCATTCTACTCACACAAAGCAGGGCCTCCCCTATGGCACAACGGTAGCGTCATTGCCTTGTAATCAAGGGGTTCCAGGTTCGATACCCGGTGGAGGCACATAGAGGTTCAGATCCCACTTTAAACTGTAGGTCCAGTCCCAATTAGCCTTTCTGTGAATAAAGTGGACTTAAAACACCAAATCAACCAATCCTCACACAAATCACAGTTCTCTCTTGAACTCCTTGGGCTACCTTCCAATCGATGCTAATCTCATCTTGATGCTGGCCATCTTCTCGTACACCTCTTGCAGTGTCGTTTATTTTTATTTTCTAGAAAGCTGATGGTACACTGTCCAGTGCTTTAAGTTTGCTTAAAATGCAGTCCATTCGTTTCTGAAATTTGGACCCAGATTCATCTCCACACCACCTATCACTAGCAGTGTTGTGAGTAGGATGGCACAAATGGCTGTCTCTATGTGCACATTTCTATTTTACACATCGAAGCATTTACTAGCAATTGAGTTTCTATGGGCATTCCACAGCCTCACACACACTATCCACAAACCAAGTTCCATCCTCATGATAAGAACCATCACCTGGCAATGTTGCCAATCACACATACAAACTCTATGGCAGTCCAAATGGAACTTCCAATTTGTATTGAATACGCCATTGGCTAGCTTTCTTCCCAGTAATGTACTTAGAGAGTGAGTCACCTTAATTATATCGAAGACATATTTGAAGGCCATATTGTTTTCAAGATACCATCATTTCACAGCAGTGATACTTTTTTAATATTTCCATATTTGATGCAGTGTTGGCTTTCATTCATTGCCATACAATTTTAGCGAATCAAATTTGCGTGCTTGGTAATATATATGCAATAAATGTTTAAAAGTATGGTAAACTTTAAATCGGCCTGTTTTGATCTTGAATAAAATGAAAAGTAAATTTGTTAGGGGAGGAAGGGGGTGCTAATCTGCTTGTGTATAGAAATCAAGGTGACATCATAACAGGGGTGTGCCGTGAATTTTTGTGATAGGCAAGCAATGGGTTACTTTTTCATTTCAGCTAATTACAACATTTTCAAATGTAATATAGGGGGGCAAGGGTAAATTTGGAGCCAAAATTACCCAAAAACTTTAGGAGGGTATTGAGAAAATTTGAGGGGTGAGGTGTGCATGGATAAATCACTGGTATACACACAGGAGGGGTCTGAAATTGTAAAGGAGGCTCTTACTTCCCACTGCTAACCCAGCCCCGACCATGTGTATTTTGTCATATTTTTCCTACTTTTAGCCTTTTTTAAGGAATATTGTGCAAAAGAGGGGTTATGACCCCCTACCAATACGTCACTACATGAGTGTGATTTTGGGAGGTTCATATCTTTGCACTGCATTATGGAAATTACTGAAGTCATTTTGGCCTGTAAAGTTCCATGTTCCAACAAAATGATTTATAAAAAGCATTGCTACAACATAACCACACAATAGTTTTTCTTGTATGTACGCATTGCTTGCATTATAGAATTATTTTCTTGTAGTTTACGGTTATTACAAGCATAAGAAAACAGTTTTCTTATGCTTGTAATAACCGTAAACTACAAGAAAATAATAACCACACAATACATAACTTCGTTGCTGACAACATGACGGATATGTCCTTGTATTGAACGGGCCTCAGATTAGATAATAATCAGTCGAGTGGTTTGGATCGCACTTTAAACTGTAGGTTGAGTCAAAATTAGCCTTTCTGTGCATAAAGTGGACTTAAACAAATTCAAACATAATATTGTGTTTTACTGAGACACTTTTAACTACTTAATGAAAACTTTCCTGTTTTTCGTACTTGTTTTGGTTATGAATAGTTCAGGACATGGTCTTCCATGATTCAGTACCTCCAAGAAGATCCTTAATTCAGTCCTTACATTCACCACCCCAAATCGATGGCTCATCTTGTTTGTCAACCCTGGTTGTTATTTTCAATGTAGATACAAGACAGGGAAAAACCACACGAAGGAACAGAATAACACAGAACAATGGTCACAGTAAAGAAAACACGTATCTGCAACTTCCACGCTTCCAAATGCGCCCTCTTCCTCACCCTATATGGATTGTTACATACCCTCTATATTTTCAGAGTTACTGACCATATGACGGATATGTCCAGTATTGACTGGTGATTTTATTTCTCATACATACCATACGACCGGTACTCACTGACTAACTTCCTAAGCTAATTTGTTCATTACTGTTAAGTTTCACACGTTAACAATCACACCGAGTTAGGTGGTGCTATGGATGCATATAAAATTCTGGAAGTTAGCAACACATGTGACCAGCTTGGACGAGGTGTTTTCAACACCCTTGCCAAAGACGAAGCAGGCTGCGGACCGCTTGCAGTCGACCCTTTTTTTGATGAAGGAGAAAGGACAGTGACCAATGACCATGCAAGAACTGCATAGGTCACTCGAAAAGTGGGGAGAAAGGCGAGCAGTCCTCTTCCTTCCAACATGGATCAGCTGTGCCGCATTGCCAAGTCTCGCGAAGGCTGTGGCACCTTTATGTTTGCAGCCAATATGACAGAAAATGAGAAGTCTACATATGTAAATATGTAAAAGTAGATATATTACACTCCAAGATGTATAAAGGCATTCAAGTTTTGAAAACAATAATTTAAGATATCAAAATTGTTTTTAAGAAAATAATCCAAATGGCGCTTGCTCTGTCTTCCTTTACCACACGCTTTTGCATCATAAAAAGTGTGTATCATAATATTAATCTCTAAAGGCTTTCACAGTGAAGTGACAAATGATAAGAGACATCCCAATTGGAGCTTTCACACTTAAATAATATGTGGCAAGTGACACTTCTTCAAAAAATGTACACACTTGACTAGGCACATTCATTACTATCACTGTACACACATGGCGAATGTATGGAGGTGATAGAGCACGGGCTATAGAAAATGGCCCAGACTGATTGAGTTGAGTTGGTATTTTAAGTCCACTTTGTGCACAGTAAGGCTAAACGGGACTGGAACTACAGTTTAAAGTGGGATCCGGACCACAATGTGCCCCCACCGGGTATTGAACCTGGAATCCCTTGATTACAAGGCAACGATCCTATCCTACATAGGTAAGACAGTAAATAGGTCACAAATGTTTATTAAAAATGTGCTAAGTGACTTGAAAACCATTTTATTTTTCAACATATTCTCCACGTACATTGATACACTTATTGCATCACTTTATCAGTCCCCCAAAACTTGCTGAATAAAAATCTTTGGGCTGCTGTCCCAGCCAAAGTCACACCTCACTTTCAACATCCTCATCATCCACAAAACGTTTGCCACCACCATGCACACACTTTTCGGAAATGCAAACATCATGCATTATTCTGTAGGCTAAACCATGAGAACACCCTATCGCAGTTGCTATGCTGTCTATTGTCACTCACCTGTCAGCTTGAATCATCTCCACATACACTCTTCGAGCACGGTCGCCATTTTAAAACTAAACTGGCCATGCCATCATCTGCTATCTAGCGAATGCTAACTGAATATCATCAAGTGCCATCGAATGACACCTTTAGAAACTACTTACTATTTTTTCAGCTATCTAATATCAGTCTGTGACCTATTTACTGACTTCCCCTTGTACATGCTATTGAAATGTACCTTTTTAAAATAAAATGAGCATAAATTTACCTTAAATGATTGTATATTTTCAGATGATGTTGATGGCTGGTACGATCCTGGGTCCAGGAACTATATTTCTTATGTTGGTTGGTGCTTTTGTAGCTGCATTCAAGATAGACAACTGGACTAGTTTCTACTACAACATTATACCCATTCTGCTCTTCATGGCTGTCTGCTTCCTATGTAAATCACAATTACAGGTAATTTTATTTTCATTGTATATAAATGAAGTATTCAATTCTTTAAGGTCTCATAACAACATAGTAATTTCAATGAAGAATGCAGGCTTGACCAAGGCTCGAACCCAGATCTCTGAAATACTGTCCCATTTCCCTACCAACTGAGCCTGGCTTAGCCTGAATTATCACTGGCGCTGTGTGGTACAAAAATGGCAGGGTATGGCAAATATCTTGGTTTGAGTTCTGGTCTGGCCTGCATTTTTCACTGAAATTTCTAAGTATTACATCTCCTTTGTTTGCAAAATCATAAATAAAACTGTCTAGTATATCCAGGTGAAGTATATGGGCTTTCAACAATATGGAATTCACATCAATGTTTTCATCATATAGAGAGTGGTTGTACTGAGGTAGGTGTCAGCAATATTGGGTGGCAATAATGAGTTTGGGACATAGACCTTTCACCAGGGCCATAATGGAAAGAGTTTGATCGCTTTCCGCTACCCATAACAGTTGGTAAGGTAGAGTTATGCATGGAATTAGTAATGTAATATATAATCAGAGTTCTGAATGGAAGAGAAACTCTCAAGAAATAACAGCAAAAAAAAAAAAATATTTATATAAAGGAAAAATTATGTAGGTAAGAATGGGTATGGAACTTAATTATGACATATGATATAAATTAAGGTTTTGTGTGAGACAATTTTGTTTCTAAAATTATGTTATGATCAATTTCTGATTATGTAGCTAGCTGTATATAATTTATATAAGCTATAATTACAAACCCAAGATGAATAATTTTCACTGCACTCACACAGTGCATTGCTTATCCTGACAATATTGTGGTGAATGGCAAACACATACAGACAGTTTTGAAAACAACGAGAGAAAAGGCCAAGCTGTTATTAACCCGTAATGGGCATGGCATAGTCCCTGGAACCACACCCAAGAACAATGCTCTCATTCTCAGAAAAAATAACATGCACATTGCTCTCCTTTTCGGTAGCTTCATATTTTGGAATAGCACGTAATCCCCTGGCATGACCTCACTCACTGCATTTTAGTTTCAGAGCAATAGACACTCATGAGTCCCACGGACCACATAATGCCTTTTGCGTAAGTCTTTCGGTATACAACCTGGTGCGAGAATCATATACAGAGGTTGTTTCCAATCTATGGTGACGAAATTGCACACCTTGTGCAGCACTACCAAACGGGAAGAGATCAAAGCTGCCAGTCATGTGGGCTCATTGGACCGTTGACTGTGCGTGACAGGTGTGGTCATTGCATATCGGGAAGAATGCCATAGAAAATCAGTGCATATTGGGAGGGTTACGTAACTGCACTTTCCAACGTAAACTACAGTTTTAGTGTCATTATAAACTGTGCAAGGAGTGTGGATTCACTCTGTTCAAAATGGCATATCATGGGTGTTGAAAGGGACAGGTAAGACAAGGCATGGGATGATTCCTGTGTGGCAGAAACAGGCTAACCCCCAGCCTGTCACTAGCTGCACACCACCTACAATTTGTGATGTCAGGATGCTGGTCACCAGGGAGAATCCAGCCACACAGAGAAGTATCGCAAACCGGCTACAAATATCACTGAAGACAGCACACGCCATTTTTCACCACAATTTGGGTTTGGAAAAGAGATGCAAGGGGCATGTTCATAAGCTCTTGCCAAAACACATCCAGGAACGTCGCACCAACTGTCACAAGCTTTATGAGCAGCACCTGTCAGGTGAAAAGTGGAAGTTCGTTGTTACATTGGATGAGGCATATGATTATCTTGATGACTGTCACAAACCACTTGCAATTTTTTATCAATCGACAGGTTTGAGGGACTTTCGAAGATGGTTCACTGAATATAAGGAAAGTTTTGGCACAGGTTTCATGATCATTGCTGGATACTCGTACAATGGCAAGCTGACCATACATCGTGTTGCCAAAAATACGAAGGTTAATTCCGATTATTATCAGACTAACGTCCCGACACTTGTTTATCACCATGACATTCCCCATCTCTACAGGAGGGATCAGAATCATGTGTGGGTGCATCAAGACAAGGCGTCAAGTCACACATCTCGCTCAACCCGCCTCTTCCTCCAACAAATGGCAGAAGAAACTGGAATTCATTCCATTCCTTTCACAGACATTCCAGTGAAGTCACCTGATGCCTCACCGATGGACTTTTGCACCTTCAGTCTACTTAAATGAGCCTTGTCTCACAGGAGACCCCGCACCATTGAAGGGCTGTGGAAAGCCTGTCAGGAGGAGTGGTTGAGGCTGGACATGATGACACTTCGTGCCAGTCTCCTACAGTGGAAACTTTGCTGTCGGGCAATTACACGGGCACCAAATGGAGCACTCTCGATAGTGGGACGACATGGTTTCTCTTAAGATAGGAGCAGTTTGAAATCGTCACCATAGATCAGAAACAACCTCTGTATAACAATCCGTCTTTTAGTGGAAATATTCTTGACACATTTGAAGAATTTGGAAGCAGAAGTGAATTATTAGATCTGGAGTTTGATAAATGTGATAATGAAGCACTTATTTCGAATGACTATGTGTCTGGTCAATGAGCTTTTCCCCTCAATTTGACATGGTGCAGAAATTTTTTTCGGTGATTTTTTTAAGTGATTTTGTTTTGTTTGGGTAACTGCATGTATGTTCTGTAATAATTGAACAACTAAATCATTTTTTGTATTTTACAGTCATGTGACAATATATTAATAGAGCTGTTTACAAATATGTGGCAGAGTTTTGCTGCGTTAGATAAACTGAGTAATAAAAACGGCAATAACAGAAATAGTAGATAAAAGTGTATAATGATTATATAAAGATGGTCCAAAATACATGATAATTTGTGAAAATGTTCGATAATGTTTAGTAAACTCAATTTGGTGGTTCACAGGACCATTCGCGTTACAATCTGGCACCACACTCATAAAGGGTTAAATGCAAATACTGCATGCAGGAAACATAATACGTATGATAGCATCAGTAGTGGCGATTAGGGGATGTACTATTAGGGGCGCCCCTGCACTATGCTAAACCTTATCTAACAGGGTAAAGTAAACTGTCCTTGCCCCACCCCCGCAGTTTTGGCACCTTGTCCCCCAAGTTTTGCATAATGGAAGATGGAATGGAATAACCAGCATAGTAGTTTCTGTTGATGTTTCTTCTTTTTACACCAATTCCCCATGATCACAGCTCATTTCTGAACCAATATTCAAGCCCCACAAATCCAGCACACCCTTATCATTCAACATGCCCCCTTGGTCCTCAAGTCAAACATTTTTCACTTTTCAACATGTCAAAGGCAGCAGATACCATTGACAAAGACAAATCCAACCCGAACACCTTCTTTATTCTGATCTTTTATCATTGCAATGACTTTTATGCAATAGAAACTAGAGGCCAACTAAATCTCCATTTAAACAATTGAAGAGCAGCCTTCCAAAACTTGAAGGTCTGACGAACAATTATTGGTAACAAAACACTGGGTTCAATAGTTCGTCGATCCTGGTCTCAATAAAAAATTAACATGTATCATTTTACCTGCAACAATTTTCAATAACTTAGTACATACTTGGACATGAAAATTGTCAGTTTGCAACTGGCTTGAAGTTTAACATATGAGGTTTATGTTAATTATAACAGTGGGCTAAAATAAATTGTTTATTATATTTTGTTGTTGTGTTTAGTAAGTAGAATCTATACACTTGATAAATTAAGTGTGGTTGTATTTGGGAAATACTTGACATACTTTATTTATATCCCTTGTGTACATATGCTTCCTGAATATCAGCACTCGTAGCTTCGAATTTTCTGATGTGCATATGAAATATGTTAGTCACCTAAATTTTAAAATACTTAAATATGTTGATATTCTATCATTAATGATTACTGCCTGCACATAATAATCTATTTTGATTCGAAAAAATAAAACTTATATCTACTAGCATCAAGAGAAGTTTGTTTTATATTCACAGCTATTGCCAACCCCCGTGGAGGAGTGGTTAGCATATTATGCTACAATGCCATGGAAACATTGTAATGGTTCGAATCCAGGCCTGGGCATGGGTGTTTGTGAGAGTCCATTCATCAATTTTATCATATCATCACTCATCCCCATCTTCGCAAATTAGCCAAAAGTGGTACAAAAGTGAAGTAAAATAAACTAAATCAAATCAAATCAACAGCAATTGTAAAAATATAATCATTCAATGGCGCAAATGAATAAGCTCTCCAATGATTCACTGCACATAGAGATTGATAAAGTGTTCTTTATTTACATATTGCCATTCAAAAGACAACAAGTTTGTATTTTAACAGAATCAAGGAAGTCTATAATATAACGTTAATCTTTCAAAAAATTCATGTATCACAGCATTACCAGCATTTTGTCACTTTTGAAAGAATTGCATCAGTAAATTTATTACAAGGCCGAGAATTTATTACAAATATATCTATGCCTGCTATGAGAATGAGAGAAGAATAGATAATATAGGTACTAACATTTTCCACGAAGCTGTTTTAAGTAATTTTCTATTAATTTAGGTAGCCACTGCTACCACCCTCATTGGAATTCCAAAATTAATAGAAAATTACTTAAAACAGCTTCGCAGAAAACGTGAGTACCTACGTATATTAAATAAATCTAGGGAAGCAATGCTTTCAGTTCGTCTAAAATATCTAATTAAGTAGAATTTGTTCCAAACATATTTTCTCATATCCTCCAACTTTGTTTTCTAGTGAGAAATGTAAGAATGTAAAGTAGCTATGTATGTTTGGTATAGTACAACAATAGTGAATTCCCTTTTCTTCTGTGTTGTAATATGAGTTTTATTTTGTGAATTTTGTAATGAGTAAGAGAATGTAAGATATAATTGTGATGTGGAAATGAGAATAAGAAGTAAAACTAGGGATGAGGTGATACCGATGCCAGTGGTACTGGTGTCGGAAAGTATTGGTTGGAATTTATTTACCGATACCTCCCAATACTTTTCCGGCATACTGATCATTCAAAGGGTCAAAAGTGCAGCGTGACACTTTGCGGTGGAATTCGGTGAGAGTATAAGCGTCAGTATTGGTTGAAAGTGGTATCTTCTCAGCTCTAAAAGAAAAACAAAATGCAACATTGCAACTCTTGTGAAATGGTTTACATTATATTTCAAAAATAAGAATAATGTTATTGATTTTTAATGTTTTTTATGTTGTATTTATTTCTTTGTAATTAATGCATTGCATCATTCTCTATCTAGCTACTTGTGGCACAGATACTATCGACAGCATATGCACTTGTCATGATGGCTGTGATTGTGGGTACGGCACTCCAGTTAGGTGAGGACGGCATAGGCTCTCCATCAGCCATTTTCTTGATAGCGCTGTCAGGGTCATTCTTCATAGCAGCTTTGCTACACCCTCAGGAGTTCTGGTGCATCGTCCCTGGAATCATCTACTTGCTCTCCATCCCCTCTATGTACCTCCTCCTCATCCTCTACTCAATCATCAACCTGAATGTGGTATCCTGGGGTACTCGAGAAGTGCAGACCAAGAAGACAAAGAAGGTTAGTAATGATGTCATTTTGAAAAAGAGAAAGCATTGTAATAATATCAGTGACTGAAAGGTAAGATTTCTTGTTACTCTAGTAAGGGTAGTTTATTGAACCAGTCAGGCTTTTACTTCGTTTAGTATTTTATGGCCCTTCCATCTAGAGAGATTTATGAAGAAAGATTACTTATGAACGCCATTAACCCTTGAGCACTCACCACCTTTGCATGACCTACGTTAGGACTCATATGGTGTAATTTTTTACACCTAAATTATTTTCTTTTTAATACACACTACTTGTCATTACGAATAACTTTTATTTTTAAAAAAATTGCACTAAGTGCTTGTTTACACTCTTTGGAACATTTTCATCTCCACCTAGAAACTATCTGGACAGTATTCCCTTACATGACCCTACGCATACTTTCACTTCACTGAAAGACAGTCTGAACACTCCCACCTACATGACCTACAACAGGACTTACATTGGGTAATTTTTTACCCTTAAATTATTTTAATTGTAGGACACACTGTTTGTCAATATGAATAACACTAACTACTTATATAGATTCATTCATTTTCTGACATGATATCATCTTGATCACTTTCTGCACTTTGTATTGAGTTAGAGTCATGATCCTCCTCTGATAAAAAAGTATCTCCATTAACAATTTCATTATCTGATGCTTCAAGACAGCCTCAATTTATTTATCCCTAAGCCTTCTCCCATTGTTCTTTTTAACATCCGACAATGCAAGAATAAACGGAAACTACAATTACTGGTAGTAGACAGGTGCGTGTGTGGTAAAAACTTTCCACACATAGCGACAATGTCATCAAACAACTGTTAGCCTTACTGTGCATAAAGTGGAATTAAAACACCAAATCAATCAATCAATCAAACAACTGTTACTGCTGAAACAATTATTGGAAGGACATGAATCACAGTAAGACAAGTACAGGACGAGTCCATTTGAAAATAGGTAATTTCCCAAGCTGGTAAAACATATACGTGCCATGCAGAATCTGAGTCATTATTCTTGAAAAAAATTGCATTCTGCATCATACAGACCAAGGTTATCAAGAGGGGAGATGGAGCAGCACTTGTAAAGAACAGAACAAAACCCAGTTTGTGCGGCTGAGTACTCAAGCTCTTTATATCTATTTACTACTGTCTCTCTCATTTCCCAAAATATGCACCATTAATATACAGCATAAATGAAAAGAATTTGTATTTTTTTGTAAGTTTCCATTGTATTGATCCGTCACATTTTACTTATTTCATTATCTATGCAAGACCATTGTACAGGAAAGAGCAGCTGACTGTTACTTACTTGATTTGTGCTACTTTTGTCAGAAAAGTTTTGGGACTGTGACTGTAACATTGTCTGAACACTGAAAATGTTCGGTTTTGTTTTGAAAGTTAGTTCATTGTCTTACTACCAGGTGGCAGGAGGGTCCTTATTAACATAATGTGTCTGATGGGTGGATTATTGTTGTTCGTTGACAGGCCTCCCTGCCATAGCATGGTAAGTAACTTCATCACCTTCTATCTGTGCATAAAGTAACTTAAAACAAAAACAAACAAACAAACAAATTGTTTGTTGATAAATCTTTCATCTGTTTCTCCATTCTTTGTAGGAAATGGAACAAGAAAAAAAAGATGCCGAAGAAGCAAAGAAGAAAGCAAAACAGAAGAACCTACTTAGCTGGATAAATGGTGCAGGCCATGATGACAGTGATGAAGGCTCCATTGAATTTTCATTGGCTGGGCTTTTCAAATGCATGCTGTGCACACATCCCAAATCAGTAGATGAGAAGCATCAGCTGCTAAGGATAGCCGAATCCTTGGATGGTCTGGGAAGACGACTTGAAACTATTGAAAGGTTCTATGATTTGTGTTTTAAATAGTTTCTTGGTAGCTATATGCATGGTGTGAAAAATAGAGTTGATTTCACTATATTATAGTATATAATTATTTAATAATTAACAAATAATTTTAATTTTCCTCATGTAGAAATGCATACCTCTTCACAATCTTGCAAAGGTTGTGTTCAAGCTCTATCAATATTGTTATTGTATTTTTTCATCTTTCATTGCTTTCTTTATCTTTGAATAAAAGTTCTAAAGATATTCAATATTCACACAGAACATTAATATTTCCGTTCCATCACAATTTTTATTGGAACTTTTACAACGGCAATAGTGATGTGAAATAAACCAAATTAATTTAGATGTAGAATGGTTGTTCACAATATGGAGAAAAGATATCATTACTGAAATAGACCATAGATTACCAAACTCCACTCATCATGGAACTACTTCCGAGATTTTAAAATACATTGATTACCAAGGATTGATTTAATGGTCATACTGAAGGAGGGGTTGTATGGGTCAGAACCCCCATCCCCCTTGGGCCATCATGTTACACGGAAAATTACCTTTTCCTCACAATTTTATAAAAAAAATCTCATTCTTCTGTCATTTTCTAAAAACAGGATCACTGTTTGGAACAACACAGCAGCATTTATCACTTGTTGCACCCTTTTATAGGACTTTCAATTCATCCCATACCAAAATTGTAGCATGAGAATAAGAAACACTTCTTTTCTTAACCCCTCCCATAGAAAATTCCTGGGTGCGCCTGTGGTTGATTTTACCTTTATGATAATATTTTTGTACATAAGAACTGCCTACATTACAGTCACAGTAACTGAAGTGTGATGTAGCCAGCCATTGACGAGCTGTTGAAAATATCTCCACAAGCTACCAGTTATCATGATTGCTATATTGACAAACCCTGAAATATGTTAAATAACTTTCAGATTGGTAGAAAATTACCTTTTCCTTACAAATCGCCTTATTTTTTTATAATGAAAAATATCAATGAAAGAGATATCTTAGAACTAGGACTGAGCCAATACCAATGCCGATGTATCAGATCAGTATTGGCCGATACCAGTGGTATCAGATTGAAAAGTATCTGTTGGAATTCATTTACCGATGCTGGCCGATACTTTTCCGAGATTGGGGTCTGCAAAAACACTTTCAGAGAGCCTAATTTTCATAAAAATTATGCAAAATTCAAACTTTATTTTTATTTTCCACCAATATTTATGTGTATTTTAGTATTCTGGTGTAATTTTTTAATACTTTAATGCAAAATTCTTTGTAAATTGGTGCTTATTATTGCAATAGAATACTCACTCATTGCAAATACTCAATATTTTGAACAAGTTTTAAATGCTACAATTTTGAAGCATCAGTGTCAGCAGAAATAGGTAAGAGTATCAGTATCGGTATTGATTCAAAGTAATATCATCACTGCCCTACTTAGAACATAAATTAATTGGTTATATCTTTTGTGAATGTTTTCTTAACTGTGTACAGCAGTTATGCTCTTATTGTTCATTAAAATCATAAATTCATTGTTACCAGGGTACTTGATCCTCATGGACATATGTTGGGACGGCGTAGATCAGTGTCTGCAGGAAGCAGGACAGACCATCACCTGGCTTCTGTATCTGAAGACAGAGCAGAGGAGGATCAGCTTAGAGATGATGATGAGGAGAGCGAAAGCATTGGTGAGTTCTTATAGTTGTCTTTCCCTGTTAAACTGATCTACTTGTTCATCATACACCCTACATACTAGGGATTGGCAATGATAATTACCTCACTTAATTATAATATTTTTGGACATGAATTGAAATTTTTTATACACAGGGTGGACCTCATAAGTTGATAACTCGAAATATCTTACAAACGAAGCTTTTTCGAAATACATGTTTCAAATAAAAGTTCATTGACTTTAAGGGGAAAGAGAATGCCATTGTGTATGTTTTAATAGGTGGGCATTTTGAATTTCATTTGAAAATCACTCAATTTTTAAAATGGAAACTTAATTTTATTTTGTTTAATATTTTTATTCAATTGAAGAAATCAATTGATTTTTATTCAATGTTGGAAAAATATTTACAAGAAAAATATTATTTAGAATTTAATTTAATTTGCTTTTTTTCTTTAAGTCAACTTTATTCTCAGATTAGCTAATCAGTACAGTACTTAGAGTTTGCAGTTGAATCTGTACTCTGTACAATGTGCCTTCCTCTGCTGATCAAACATGGAATCCCTTGATTACAAGGTGACAGTGTTATCACTATGCCTTCAGGATGGTTCTAAATTTAAATAAAAAGGAGAACAACTTATTTTTATGAATCTACTTGAGCCAAAATTTAAGAAAGTACTAGTTTAATGCGTACTAGATCTACTGTTTGCAATGTGTTCAATCTTGAGTCAAAAGGCGTTAGGTGTTTCCTTTGACGTACAAAAACTTTGATATCCAAGTTCTTGCCATGGTGCTTGGTTGATGATGATTTTTGTTATTTAGCGTGACTTTTCTGCCACTTTGGCTAATCCCATGGATAAGAATGAGTGATGATATAATGGAAATGATAATAGGGCAATCATAAAGACCACAAACGGGCCATTCTGAAATTCAAACCCGGGCCACCTAGCATCATAGTGTGCTGTGCTAACCACCTCACTGCAGAGGTTAACCAAGGTGCTTTGTGCATACCTTAGAATATTTACTATATCCATCTATAATACCATTACCATTCACCATGATTTCATCAGTGATGATTTCATTGCATTGCTATATTTTACTTCACATTTGTGCCACTTTTGGCTAATTTGCAAAGATGAGGATGAGTGATGATGTGACGAAAATTGATGAATGGACACTCACAAACATCCATGCCCCATCCAGGATTCGAACCTGGAACCCCTGGCTAACCACTCTGCCACGGGGCCTGGCCTATCATCAGTGATGCATCACTTCATATTTATGACAGAAATTCTCGTAATTGGTGGATTACAAACAGTGTCCTTCACATGACTCAAAAGCAAGTCAAGTGGTTTAATATGTGGCAAATTGGTGGAAGCACAGGAATTTACATCCTTGGCCAATCCATTCTTCTGTTACAGATTCTGTTTCACACACATCTCTTGAGTAATGACACTTCAATAATTTCTGAACACATCATTTATTTTCCGCAAAATTGTTTGAAATTCACTGAGAAATTTATGGACACACACTGTATAATTATAGAAATGTACATGTCATTTTACAGAACCAAAGCAGGAACGAGATGACTTGATTAATCCCTACTGGATTGAGGACAAAGACATCAAGCGTGGAGAGGTGGATTATCTGTCCAATCCAGAAATCCAGTTCTGGAGAGACTTGGTTGATAAGTATCTCTACCCCATTGATTCCAACAAGGAGAAAGAGGTTTGTTGCATGTCTTATTTTTAAGTTACAAGTATATAAATGTGAATTATAATTTAATTTTTTTGCATGGAGTAAAATTACATTTAATTTGTTTTTGACGTGAATAATATTTTCATCATTTGACGTGTTTTATATGTTACTGTATGAGAAGTAGAGGACCATAACTCCAAAACTGCATTTTTCAGTTTTGTTTAATGTATCTCCTCTGAGTTAGATCGACATATCTCCACTTCTAATCCTTAGCAGTAAGACTGAGTCACATATCTCCAGTTTAATGATCATTTTTTTTTTTTTTAAAAAAAAAAAAGTAGTATATATTCCTAAGAAAACATTGTTTCCTCTCTCCTGCAAATTTGATAAATTGGAGTTACGCTGCTCTGGTTCTCACATGATGATATGCAATCCTTGCTTCACAAATTTCTAATATTCATCATATTTGAAAGCATTAGAGGCCATAGTAAGTAATTATTAGCTCATACATTCCAAGTAGCTGATTGCTTTCAAATTTAGAACAATAGCTAAAATTTTGCATTAAATTTATATTATTATTGCACAGTTGTAAATTTCATGTGCTAAAACTGTTTATGAAATTACATATATTTGAGCAACATTAAAATACACTTTGGAGGTAAGAGTTTAACCTTCTGTGTGAGGATTTCCAGATTCTGTTTTTATATTTAAAAAATTATAATTTACATTAATGGCAAATTATTAAAATTTGTTCTGAAACTCTCACTGCATCTTAGTATTGCTTCACATTTGAAATGTCCTTTGCAGTCATAAATATTAACTTGCATTTTTGATAATTACAGCTTTTTACCCAAATCTTACAGTACGCATGATTGATGTAAAGTTTCCAAATTGTATTATATTATGATTAACAGTATTCTGGTTTATGTTCAAATAATATTTTTTTATTACATATTAACTACTATGGAGTTATCAAATTATTTAAGTTTCTCCTTTAAATTAATTTCTTTTGTAAATAATGATGTTCATTAATTTAAATTCTTTCATCCTTATTAAGTCGAATGTTATAGTTTATAGTAAAACAAATACAAACTTACTATTAAATGAATATTGTAATTGAACTGCATGTTTAGGTTAAATGTAATGCATACTTCTGTGTAAAATATACATATTATTACTGGTTTAACTATTTCTTAACAATATATTTCTTTGCTTTTTAAATATAATATATAATGATATTAAATCAAATATTTTGAGAAAGACATATTGTGGACACTTTTTATAGAGAAAGAGTGTGTAAAGTATGTATATATATATGCCTAACTCCAATTAACATAATACATAATGCAAAATAATAATGAACTTGATGTTCAGAAGTGTAAATGTTTATCTAGTACAAATATTTTGGTTCCTTATTCATATAAATTAAAATGTATTTCAAGTTTTCAAAAACAAATGACCATCACATTAAATACTTTAAAAATGTTGATATTAATAATAATTAATTGTAAATCATGACAAAATTTATATATTTGTCATTTTTTTATTATTAACACCCCTAGAAATATGTGATATAGAAATTATTCTTCACACGAAAGGAGCACCTAATATACCTACATGTTTATCTGGATCAGAAGAAACACTGATCCTGAAGAACATTACCAGATTCCAGTATTTGTAAATTAGACTTTTATTTTACATTGATTTTCAGTTTCTAAGGTTAATTGCAATAAGAAGATGAATTATGAACTGTTGAAATGGGTGATGTGCAAGACACTTTCCGCCTTCCCAAAATTCATGCAGAAGAACACATTTTATGTATATTTACATATATAAAGTAATGTTTATGTCGATCTTGCCTCTCCCCCAAATTTACCTTGCCCCCCAAATATATCCTAAGTTGGCACCTCTAGTAATGGGACAAACAAAATGTCTGACCAGGGTTCGAAATTGGTACGTCTGGCCAGTCCCACAGCTAAATATTTTGGCACCCTAGGCAGGATTGTATTTTGGTACCTCCCCTGCACTACCAAGTACCAACATTGTATATGCATGCCTTGATATTTTCTTCTTATGCCAGCCTCCTCGATCAAGTAGTGGTAACATCATCACCTTGTAATCAAGGGGTCCTGTGTTCGATACCCGGTGGAGGCACATAGTAGTTTGGAACTCACTTTAAACTGTAAGTCCAGTCCCGATTAGCCTTACTGTGCATAAAGTGGACTTAAAGCACCAACTCAATCAATCAATCTTCTTATGCCATGTAACTTATTCTTTCAATCACTAATAACGGATCCAAATAACAAAAATTATTGAATATTTAATAAAAAGATGCATACATCTTCAAATTTTGAAATGAGGAAAAAGGCTAACTCATTAATATATATAAGCCTACAAGTAAAAGAAGAAAAAAGAAAGGTTAAGAATAATAATTTTTTTTTTTTGGAAAAGCTGTGAATGGCACATGAAGACCAAAATATAAGAAATAAGAAAACACTAATGCAGTTATGGGAATAGGGATGGTACACTTGTTACATCCTTATTGCATCACCCACATAAGCATAATTTTAAAAATAAAAATTTTCAGACCAATTATTTTCCTCATAAACAAGGAAATTTTAAAATTTTGAAATTAAAGTACATTAACAAGACATCAGTAACACAACGTTAAGTACATAACGAAGAAGCAAAGAAGACATACCATAATAATAAACGGATGTCCTACAAAAGTAGCTAAATCTCTGCACAATTTCCTGATCTGTTGCACAAAGTAATAAGTATGCTTATGTCTGTTCTTTACTTATGTACATATTTACTCTTTCTTTTCAGCTTTCCGCTAAAGGAACTTATCTATTTGCTTGTGAATGTTTTCCAGTTTATACTAATCTTTTTCATTTCTTGTTGCTATCCTTGCTACTCTCATTTTAGGCAAAAATTGCTAGTGATCTTAGGGATCTGAGAGATCGTTCTGTTTTCGGTTTCTTTATGATGAATTCCCTCTTTGTGCTCATTGTCTTTCTACTGCAACTGAATAAGGACAACCTACACATAAAGTGGCCGTTGGGCGTGAAGACTAATATAACATATATAGAAGAAACCCAGGAGGTAAGGAGTATGGTTAAGGCACTCGCGTTTCGATGCGATGTGATACGATGGTAAATGCTTTGTGTTTTATGCTTTGTCTTTTCAGGCGAGGGTAGCAGCTGATCTGATTGAGCTGCGCAACAAATCTGTTTTTGCTTTCTTCATGTTCAATGCATTGTTTGTTCTTATTGTGTTCTTGCTGCAATTGAACAAGGACGCCTTACATGTTGACTGGCCTCTAGGGGTCAAGACCAATATCACCTACATAGAGGAAACATCTGAGGTAAACCTTTCAGCTTGAAATGTCCTGAGAGTAGTTGAACGAGCAGCATGAGAACCTTTCCTCGGGACTTAACACATCCTTCTACCTGTCAGTTACAGGGGTTTTTGGAAGTTGTGGATGGAACGTTCAGATTTAGAGTTAGATCTGCAGCATAAAAACAGAACTCAAAACAATCACTCCTTCTCATATGTATTGGTTTTTCAATTTCATCATCTTCAAGTCATGATTTCATTAAAAATAAATCATATAACTTGGTTCAAATTTTCATCATTACATAAATGAATCATCATATCATATTACCTCATATCATCACACAATTTAATAAATCACACAATATATAACTGTAACAAGAGAAAAATATTTCATTGTATGAACATAACATTGCTGAAATTTTAAATCTAATTAGGTGCCATAAAATGATTGTTTTTCACATAATTTGTTTTAATTTCTTGTTCATTTTTGGCCAATTAGCATTTTAATATGAGATCTGTATTTTTGCTGTGGATAATTTAATTTTTCTCGTAACATATTCACTAGCTAATGTCACATTCCTATCTCTGTAAGATATGCATGAAAGGGTTCTTTGAGTAAGTGACCCTTTTGTATAGAACTTGGAGCATTTTGGAAGAAGGCATTTTGCAGGTTTCAGATGTTTCATTATCATAAGTTTCAAAGATAATTTCTTTAAGAAAATCACAAAGATATTCATCATTTAAAGCAACACAAATTTTTAAACTCATACCGTAATATTTTAAATAAATGAAAATACTTCATATGTGCAATATTTATAGTGAACCTTTGTGCATTAGAATTGAAAAGAATGCAATTATTAGACTTTCATCGCAAACTTTACAGTTCGTTAAAATGGTGTATTTGGACCATCTACTTCGTTCTTCAATTCATATTCATATTCATTCATTATCATCAATGTAGAATGAGACCTTATTCAGATTAGATTTCATTTTCATTATTTCAACAAGTATATGATAAATACACAGGGATATTGTAATATATTATACAGGATATAATATGTGACTCCCCAGTGTTTGTTCATTGGCAACACTATAACTAATCCTCAGGTACAACAGGTATATAACAAAATTGAATTTGTAAAGCAGATATACAATGATATAAAAATATAAATACTGCAAAGCTAATGGAAATAGACCACACACTTACTTGATATTGCTTTGTGATTGGGTATAATACATTGCATTATTCTAGTTTGAACAGATGACTAAACAGACGATTTTCTTGTTTGAATTTAATATCTTTAGGACAACTTAAATGAGACTACATAATAGAAACACTTTTGTACATAATAATGAATTATTCTACATGAGGATTTATATTGCATTTTCTTTACATTCCATGTGGGATTTTACTTAGCTAATGCTGTTCGTTTATTGACAAATGAAAAATAGAGAACATATTCAGATATCTCTATTTCTATTTGGGTTAGTGATACTTTATAACTTTTTACCTCCATGAGTAATTGTGACAATGAGGTTTAATAATGAATAACAACAATTGACAACACAATGGTGCATTTATGCCTTACCCAGGATTTGAACCTGACTTCATAGCACATTATACATACCGTATATAAAATACGAAACTACATATAGATCAGTACATAAGTATACTTGTGTGATCTATTTATTCAGTTACAAAAATTGAAAAATTATGATTTGCACTTAGAATAAATATTCAAATATTATAAATACCAGCTGACAAAATCATGGAAATTTTTGGAATTTAAAAATCTTAGGGAAGAAATTGGA
The DNA here is from genome assembly GCF_977018435.1 of Lepisma saccharinum. Taxonomy (NCBI): domain Eukaryota; kingdom Metazoa; phylum Arthropoda; class Insecta; order Zygentoma; family Lepismatidae; genus Lepisma; species Lepisma saccharinum. Next base: position 85,010 of record NW_028143325.1, read on the forward strand.
ATGCTATTTCAGGTTAATCAACACTTGTATTTCACATGTTTCTTTCAAGACTTGCTAAGATATTATAAGAAAAGTTATTAATTGCAGTAAAGCTACAAAGAAAGGGTACTTAATTATCTGCAAAGAAAAATGTTTTCTAAAAATGAGATTCTACACTCAAAATTTGAGGAGTGAATTTATTTATTGGTAGAATTTTATATGTGAGTAATGGAGAATTTTATTTGCATATGAAATTTAGCTCCAGGTTAAAAAGTATTTACATCAAGATTATATAATATTGTGAGCTCTAAAGCAAATTACAGGTGTGATTTTGCATTGTCATTACAATGTCTTCTTACCAAAAAGCTCCAAATGATTTTGACTCACTCTAGAATAGTTATAGACATTTGATGGGAACACATAACTTGTACATATTTGATTACACTTTAATATACCATTAAAACAACTTAGTTTCCATGATTTGGTTTATTTTTTTGAGCACAAAATTAGTTACTTGTAGAATAGTGAATATTAGAATTGTGCACATAGAGTAAAGTGAATCCTTGTGGATTCTGTTTAATTATTTACAAGTTTTATATTTAACTTAAATAAATTGTAGAAGTTGATCGTAAAACAATGTGCAATACAATTTAGAAAATTTGATTAGTGGCAAGTATATGATTTAATGAAAATTTTACACATATATGCTAAAACACATGAACAAAACACAATCACTGATCATTAAGAAGCTTTTGTGGAAATTACACTCTCATTTTACAGCATCATACAGCTTTGTCACCATTAAATCACAGCTTGTGAATCACTGCAAGATGTTTCTTTAAAGATCAAGAAATTTGACCTGTCATATAGATTTATTACATTAAACAGGCCAATCATTGACCTGATAATATAATAAAGCTTTCTCTTCTATGTGCACTCTATAAATCTTAGAGAAGGGTCATTGTTTCCTTCAGCATCCTTTTTTCTTTTCAATTAGCCATCCTTTCTTTATTTAATAAACATCAAATTAGTATCATTGTTTACTAAAAGAAATTTAAAATCTGTTATAGCGAATTACTTTGATATTGGAGAAGTTAATTTTGAAGATTAAAGCAATATTTCAACATTGAAGAATGTAATATACATCCTACAAATTTGCACTAGTAATGCACAACAACAGCTGTATATTCTGTGCTGCTAGATCATTACTCAATTTTGTGACAACTTTGTAATATTTTTTTAAAAATGTAATCTTATTTTTTTAAAAAATGACATACTAAGGAGAATTTCACTATAGGTGCATACAGAATTATTTTTAATATTTGTATTCAACTGGCGAAAATTCTTTCAATGCAATTATGAATAAGAAAATAGAGCAAATTAGTTATATTACTCTATTTTATTCTGAAAAATGATGTTCCAAGGGGGCAGGATCTACACCCCTATAATAACCATATTGGTGTACCTTGAATTTCACTGTGACTGAATACTGATGTAGTGTGAATGAAGGTGATATGCCTGTGTATGTACATATTATTATTTGGAGGGTTATAATATGTATAGAATGGGAAGTAATTGTACATACAAACTTACTAGTTAAGTAGACATTTATATTTCATATAATATTAAAGTTTTCTTTTAAGTATTCTTTCATTTTGATAACTAAATTGAGGTGTATTTTTTGTTTAATGCATATAAAAATTTAGTATTCATACATACAAACTTTTTTATGAATATAAATATATTTATGTAATTTAATTGATTGAAAAAATTCAGAAAGTAATATCTTATTTGAAACATATTCTCTTCAGTCATGTAAACCTAGCTTGTAGCAGTGTTGCTTTATTTTTATTTTTTTAATAATGTGCATTAACTATGTAAAGCATTTGAATATTTTTTTGTTTCTAACACAGTGATTTATTTTACTAGGTTCTGATCTCGAAAGAATACCTACAGCTCGAGCCAATTGGTTTAGTGTTCGTATTCTTCTTTGCACTCATCTTAGTTATCCAGTTTAGTGCTATGCTCTTCCATCGATTTGGAACCCTCTCTCACATTTTAGCATCTACGGAAGTAGTTTGCTATTGTAATAAAAAGGTAGGTCTTCATTACTTTGTATTGTACAATTATATGAAATTCATGGATCTTATTTTAAAAAAATATTGGTCATACTGGCTTCCTATTATGAATGATAATTTTGTATGAAATACAGACAAGTAAAATTGAAATATTTGTAAGAAATTCTCAAGAATCTTTTCATTGTTTTTCTTTAAGAGTTGTTATTCAATTTAAATAAATTAAATTAATATTACTAGAACTTGGTTAACCATAAAAATTAAATGAACGATGATAAATACTCAGAGATTCTGAATTCCAACCAAAGCATGATACTTGTCTCTTCTATTGTTATAATTTTTTAAATCTTCATCATGGTCTGCCATCTTGGCCAAGCTTTATGTAGTTTTCCTCAAGTACTTCAAATAAAAGCTGGAATTGTATGTCATCAATCTCTCACCATCTCAGTCATAGACACTTTTGGGTTGTAAGATTTGTTAGAGTTCACTTTTATGCACATATAGTTTAATTTAGACCCAACCTACAGTTTAAAGTGGGATGTGCCTCCACTTGTCATTGAAACCGGGGTCCCTTGATTACAAAGTGACAATGTCACCACTATGCCATCAAGGCACTTGGGCTGTATGGACCCTTTTGAAAGTCAGCAGGGATCGTTGCAACCAAGAAGTGCCTGTAGTTACAAGAAAGTATAGAGCAACCACAAACAATAGTACCTTCATGCATCTTCTCCTGCATTCCTTCAGCTCAGAAAACGGGGAAGGCCAGTGCACTCTGCCCCTCCCCTACACACGCGAATAAGATGAACATGGCATGTTATTCTGTTCATGCTCTTTTGCTTGTGATCCCACAATCAAAATTGTTATGTCTATTAACCCTTCGTTGTCGTGCATGATCTCTAGTTCCAGGTGTGTGGTTTTAACATTTGCCATTTATTAATGATTGTTTTGTCAACACCCTCCCTCTGTCTAGTTGAGTTTCTGACCTTCCTCTTTTACACCACGACTTTGTTTTCAGTGTTAGTCAGATCTTTGAGCCACTAGGGAGGGTTCGTTGAAACACTCCGGTCTCTGAATCAGCACACAACTATCGGTGTACCTAGTTTTTACTGAAAATCCGGTCTGCCATTCCATGCTCGACTAACGAAGAGTGCCTTTTTTTGTTTGTGATTTCTATTAAACTGTGATGATTGTGCAATAACTGAATAGTTGGTGTAATAAGATGATCATGTAGGAAGAAGAGTGGATCAATTCCGAGGGAAAGTGACTCAATAGATGAACAGTTTGATTCAGATGACCATTGAGACCTATCAGCATAGGACATTGTAAGAGTGCCATGAAAAATTTAAAATATTTTCAATCACCACTTATTTTATATGCAAAGAAACTATTTTCTTAAAATTGCCTCCCGATGTTACAGTGGTAATGACTACACATTGTAGTCAAAAGGTCCCAAGCTCGGTACCCAGTAGAGGCATATAGTGATTCTACTTACTTTAAAATGTAGGTCCAGTCCCAGTTAGCTTTTCCGTGCATAAAGTGTACTTAAAACAAAGACCTTAAAAAATATGTTTTCCAATTTTATGGTCATACATGTAACATTGAAATTTTCATTATTTGCAATATTACTTATGATGTCCTGTGAATTTATTTGATTAACTAGAATGTACATTTCATGGTTTTATAGATTCTCAAATGTTTTTAAAAAGAGATTAATAGTAATAATTTAAGGCTGTTGCATTTTACACCTTTAATTGAAAACATTTTAAAAACTCAGTCTCTGGCACCATGCTTGACCATCTACGTAATTTTCTTCACATTACCCACAAAGTGTTAAGCTATCCATACTAATGTATGCTTTTAAATGTTAGAGTCGGATGTAAGTTAGAGTAGAACCTCACTCTTGATTTCTAATCAACATTCCCTGATAATGAGAGCAATGTATGCACTCAAAACATGGAGTTGAGTATGAGAAAAGTGGATGCTAATGCCAATTTAACCTGGCTAACAATCCAAGAACACTTGTTCGAATCACGTCAGCAGGAAAGCTGCAAATCCTACTTTTGATAACTTTGTGTCCTCCCCCCTCCTAAATGTTTTCAGTTGAAATAAATTACACCTACATTTCATCAAAACCATTATAGCATATTACCTGTGCATGAGGAAAAATGTTGCATTGATTATACAAAATGGAATCCATGGAAGCTATGTACATCGTTTAACACTTTCTCTTAAAATTATATTACAGATTGAAGAAACCTCAACTGATGCTCTGATTGACAAGCATGCCATTGATATAGCTAGAAACCTGCAACGGTTACGGGGGCTGGATGGTGACTATGAAAGCGATTCAGGGTCAGGGGCTGACCGCCTTGCCAGACGGCGCATCATCCACAATTTGGACAAGCATCGGCAGAAGAAGAGGGTCATTGGAACACTGGATGTGGCCTTCAAGAAACGATTCTTTGCAATTACTGCAGAAGGTGCTGCTGAAGGTAATGTTTTCTCTTTTTATGCGAAGCTAAGAAGGACTCGTTACACTAACCTTTTCTGTTTCTACATATTTTTTTCCCACATTGATACACACATACATATATAAATACTAGAGGTATGAGGGGGCAATATTTATTTTGATCAGGAAAGGATCTGTATGGGATTTTGTTTTAGAAATCCCGACCAAGTTGGCAAATTTTCAGAATGAGAAATGTTTGATTTTCCCAACATCGTAAAAATTCCGAATTCACCACACTATTTCTCCCTCAATTCGTTGTTTTCAAAATTCTGAAGAAAAAAAACCCTGGCATTTCCAAGAATTTTTAAGCATTTATAGTACAGAAAACATTGAAAATTAACTGCTTTTAAGCACGATGTTTTGTAATTTCACAAGTGTCTGGGATCTTGAAAAGTCAGGAAATCAATTAACTAAAGTCAGTATCAGGATTTTTTCTTTACCAATCCTGGTACAGACTATCTGGGTACCAACTCCCCCTTCCCCTATTATATGAAATTATCTTTCAGTACTGTTATTTTTCAATATCAATGGAAAAAGGCCACAAGCACTATACTCTGTCTCAGGAATCTCTGGAGCAATGTTGCGCATAACAGTAGAGAAGGGACGAAAGTGAGTGGGCAGAGCAAAGCTGTGCATGTTGCTGCAAATAGCTGTTATATTGCCCCTGTCATTAACCACCTTTCCCTCTCATGCATTGGGCCAAGCCTTCTGAGTCCCTACTAGTACACAGATGACTCGTTTTAATTTGCTTGCTCTGCAGATTCCTGGGACAGAGTATAGTATAAAAAATGTAAAGAAAATATGAAATACTCACAAGCTGGAAAACTTCAATCATTTTTGGCAGTGAGCCACATCATCATGCTGGGAAGTCAGCATTGTACAATTATGTCCTACACCTCAGTACGAAAAGTCTGGAAGAAAGCTTACATATCTGCCATGAATGTAAGCATATCCCCTGGCCTAAACAAGGCCACTCAGTAACTTTCCCAACCTAAAACCAAGCTCAAACCAGCTTAAATTTCCGCCCTCATTCCCATCACTACCCCTCCTATATGCCCTTCACCTTACACCCCACACCATCATTTACACATTTTGACTGGTTGTGGGAAAATTTGAAGTCTTCCAGTTTCAAGTGAGTGTTTCCTATTTCCTTCATACACACTAGAATACTGCATTGGACCACTTTCGCTCGCTCAAACTCGATCGAATCTCTCAAGCTCGAGCGAGATTTGGTCAAATATATAGAACATCAAATATCATTTCAATGTGACAATAATCCTACAAATATATGTATAAAATTTGTGCTGGTAGTTTCAGCCCAAGTCATCTATTCATTTTCATATATTGCTATGTATTGGTAAGATAGGCTAAAATACATTTTAACATGGAAATGATGACTATGTTCACTTTAGTTTCAATTTCACTGCGTCTTTACTTCACAAAGTATTTTTGAAGGCCCACTACCACAGACAAATTACGGTTGTACCAGGTGTGCCAGTTAATAATTCTTAATTGATCCAAAAGAAAACAAGTGTATCTGGGGGGACAGGTAACAAATGCTTCATTCAAAGTATGCACCATCGCTAGCTATACATTGTGCCCATCTATTCGTCAAATTGTGGAAAAATCCAGAAAAATCGTTCACATTCTGAGGTGATCCAGTCAGCAAGCCATTGTTCGACATCTTCGTAATTGTTGAAGTGTTGCTGAGAAAGTGAGTGATACATCGATGAAAACAAGTGGTAGTCGGAATGGGCTAAGTCTGGTGAGTATGGCGGGTGGGGCAAGAATTCCCAGCCAAGTGCAGAAATGGTGTCTCTGACGCCTTTCGCTGTGTGTGATGAGGCATTGTGCTGCAAAATCACTTTTCCTTGTCTTTTTGCTCAATCTGGAAGCTTTTCGATAAAAGCATGGTTCAAATTGATGAGTTGTTGATGGTAGTGAAAGGCATTCACTGTTGCACCTGGTTTCAGAAGCTCATGGTACACCACACCCTTCTGATCCCACGAAATGCACAGCATTGTCTTCCTTCCGAAGCGATTCGGTTTTGCCGTCGATGTTGAAGGTTGTCCGGGGTCAACCCATGACTTTTTGCATTTTGGGTTCTCAAAGTAGATCCATTTTTCATCCCCAGTTACTATCCGATGCAAGAAAGACTTTCTTTCATGCCAAGAAAGCAACACTTCACACACCGTTTTTTGCTTTTCCATTTGTCTGTCATTCAGATGATGTGGGATCCATTTTCTTGCCTTCTGGATCTTTCCCATGGCATGAAGACGATCAGATATGGTTTGGCGACCAACATTTAACTTCTCTGCCAGTTGTTGTTGATCCGTTTTGCCATCCCACATGAGTGTTTCTTTGGAAAGTAAGAATGTGTTTATAACATTTTGTTACCTGCTAATATACATACATACATATGCATATACATACATATATATATATATATATAAATATATAATATACATACATACATTTATATATATAGTGTGTGTGTGTGTGCGCGCGTGTGCGCGATTTGTAATTAATACACTTACAAGGGAGGTCTAAGTCTCCCGATTTCCATGAAACTTGGCAGGTGTATGGAGGGGAACAAAGGAAAAAAATACGTGTTTTTTTGTTCTGGCTAAAACACTGTTTTAGGGGGCAAACCCCCCCCCTCGAATGTTAAGATGAGGACAAATTGTAGTGGGAATTTACCCTTGTGTGCCACTCCGATTTCCATGAAACTTGGCAGTTGTATGGAAGGGCGCAAAGGAAGAAGTACGTGTTTTTGTGTTTCAGCTAAAAAACGGTTTTAGGGGGCACCCCCCCCTCAAATGTCAAGATGAGGAGAAATTGAAGTGGGGATCTGACCCCGAAACCACGTAAATATGGCATAGGAAGAAACAGGGGGCATAGGGCCCCTCTATACAGCTGCCAAATTTCATGGAAATCGGAGGGGGGCACAGGGGTCAGATCCCCACGTCGTCAATTTGTCCTCATCTTGATATTTGAGGTGGGTTTTACCCCCTAAAACAGTTTTTTAGCTGAAACAAACAAACACGTATTTCTTCCTTTGAGCCCCTCTATACACCTGCGAAGTTTCATGAAAATTGGAGGGGGACACAGGGTTCAAATGCCCACTTAAATTTGTTCATAATTTTGACATTTGAGGTGGTTTTCCCCCTAAAACAGTTTTTTAGCCGAAACAAAAAAAAACACGTATTTCTTCCTTTGGGCCCCTCTATACACCTGCAAAGTTTCATGGAAATCGGAGGGGGACACTTAGATAACCTCCCTTGTTAATCTTACACTTTGTAATTATACAGGGTGTCATTTTAATGGCGCCCACGGACCACGGAAACGTATACAGGACATCAAAACAAACAACTTTTTTCAGTAACATTTTTCTCGTTGGAGTGTCGTTTCGGTGCTACAGTCGTTCAAAAAAGCCCGTTTTGCTGCCTAAATGCTGGATTACTACAACGTGCACTTTGCAGTTTTTCCGATCAGTTGACATAGTATTGTCAGACAGTCGACGGCAAGCAGTGTGAACTCTTGCTTTGAGGCATTCTGTAAGTCAATGTCATGTTTTCTTGTTCATGCTCTCTGTTTACTTGCAGTGTACAGTTACCCTCAAGAATAAAGTAAACAATTCTTTCAGACAACTCTCATTTTTTGCAGTCTAACGTAGTACACCCTATCTCTTCCATGAATGGCGATAGGTCCAAAATGAGTTTGGATTGTCGTTTGTGGGACAATTCTAGCATAAATTTGATGTGTCATACATACCCCTTTCCATTTGAAAACATTGTCTGATATCCAATATGGTGGAATCCAAGATGGCTGTCATGATATCCACACCCCCATTCAATGCAGTTTCCGCACCAATAACCACTTGCAACATGTGATTTTCCTCCGTCCACGGGTCTCGTTATTACTGGCCTGTCCCGATACTTTTGACTAACCCTGTATAATACAGACACACCATGACCACACATACATCAGAATATTGAGAAATTACAAAATATCTTCTAAAGGCAATCCTGAAAACAAAATTGAACGATGTAACTTTGGTAACATGACAGGCGATATTAACCGAGACTTTTATAATCCTTGCAGGCACTCCTGTGTTGGGCAACATGAGGAAGCTGACAATGAGGCGAGAGACAATCAAAGCCCTTGAAGTGAGGAGGAACTCTGTCCTTGCCGAGCGCAGGAAATCTCAGATGAAGACTCTTGGTGCCAACAATGATTATGCCCCTGCTGCAAAACCCAGGCACAGGATATCCAATGCAACAAACTCCACCATCCAGAATCTTTTCAGCAATGGCCCTGGAAGTGTGGCAAGTGGGGGAGTGAACAATCAAGCGTATGATGGCAGCTCGGATGATGACATCCATAATGCTGGTTTACAGTTACAAAATATGAGGAACTCTGTCTCCTTCAGAGACCCAGAACTAGGGGGAAGGAGAGGGAGCCACATGTAAAACAAACGACATTCAATAATTCCTGTTTGGATAACCTGTAAACTTTTGTTGAGAAAATACTTGACAGAGATTATAGAAATTCTCGAATCGAACATTAAACCTATTTAAGACTGATAATGTCTAAATCACAAGGACAACGAAAATTATGATTTTTTTTATTCTCAAAATTAGCAACACTGTAAGGAAGCTCAAGTACATCACAAACAACTAACCATGCAGACAACCATGACTTTTTCGAGAATGAGGTTATTAAGTAAGATCTAGTCGTTTAGTGTTATTTGTTTTAGTCGATTGTTATTTATGGAATTTATACAGCTAAAAAAAATTATGATAAATATAAAGTGCACACTGTAACCTCTCCAAATATTTTTTCTTACAATGATAATAATATTTATATACTGCAAACAATACTATTCTTCAATTTGACAAAAATAGACTAGATATGAGAAGACAAACTGAACTCAGAGTACCAAAATTAGTACTCAACAAGGACTGGCAATGGGGAAGTAATAATGTCTTATGAACCAATCATGGATGGAGAGAATCAGTACTACTGCCAATAAATGCATAACAAAATGTTCACTCTTTGAATTCACACATTTAAAATATATTCTATAAAATAATTGTTATGATAAACTGCACACATGACATCAGTTCTTCAATGCACATAGCTTTCATACTGAAAGGTATACACCTTGATTACAGATATGTATAGTAAAAGAAACATTCAGTGTCAAACTGATAATATTTCATAAACCCAAAGTGATTGAAAAATTGACATGTAATGATAAAGTTGAAGTGCCTCTGTTTTGATTACCCTTAACGCATTTTGCAGAGTAATTACACAAACTTATGGATTGTATTGTGCATTTCCATGCTCTTAAGTTTTCATTTCACTTGTCAGAAATGAAATATACATGTTTTGTTATAAATTCAGGTTTGCGGCAATAATTTTAGTTTCCTTTTCATGCTCTCTAACATTTTTACACTGATATTTTTCAACTTAAGAAGATATTTTTTCATAGTGATGTTGTTACAAATTAGAAATATATTTTGGATTATCTTACAGTATTATTTTTAAGCTGAAGAATTTTTTTGGAACATTTCTTTTCTTGGTTGATGATGGAATCAGTCAAAATACTCTAAATAAAGAAGTGTTATTTTTAATATTAAACTTTAAATGTTTGTGATGAAATAATGAAGAATGAAATCTTGTAATATAAATATTTAATGATAATGCTCAATGCATAATGTACAGTTGTGAAATAGTAATAAATATAGATTTTCAAATATTTCCAGAAGTGCTACTTTTTTCATTTCTCCCTTAAAATTTAATCAGTCTAACTTGAAGTACAGTAGAGCGTCGATTATCCGAAGTAATTGGGGGACATGGGTGTTCGGAAAACTGGTTTGTTCGGATAATCGAACTGTACATGTTCATTTGCCAAAAAGAAGTACTGTACAGTAAATTTATTCATAAAAACAGGCATCTCCTTAAGTATTACAAAGTAACGTACAAAGGCAACTTTAGTAGGAATATATAGTATGTGGTACAGTTTATTAAACAAAAATATGTACATATTACATACGCATTTTGCATGAACAATACATACACCGACAGAAGTGTGCTGATTGTTGAAACACAGCGACTGGCGGCTTGGCCGGTCAGCAGCACCTTATGAAGGCCCCATTAGAAGCAATGTTCCGCCAGCGGTGGCTCAGTGCGGCGACTACTGTGGGAAACTTGGTTTGGGAGTGAGGGGGATGATGGACGGTAGGGTGGGAGAGTAACAGGTGCGAGCGAGTACACAGTTCGGTTAAGCGGTCGTTCGGTTGACCGACGTTCGGATAATCGACGCTCTACTGTACTATATTATTATATGAATATAATTTTATTTTACTAGAATTAATGCAATAAAACTGGCATGTTCTTCTCTGCTGATAACATTGATTTCAATTCTTGACCCAGTCGACTGAGTAAGCTAAGTGATCAAATGCAAACATAGGCAATTTGCTTCCCACCTTAACTTTGTGGGTGTTTAGAATATTTCCAACATAGATTTTGGGTTGTATCTAACATATTTGATGAAATGAAGGTAATGGTTCCGATTGTTTCATGATTATTTTTTTTCAATTTCTCCTAGCAGAAAGACTAATTGATTGATTGATTGATTGATATCACAGAATTTTGGCAATGACTGTCACACGAAATTTGAACCTTCCTTAAAGTATTGTGCACTATTTGGATTTCGAAAAAAACCTCGTAGACTAATGGGAATGAATGTAGAAGTAATTTAGAACATTTCATTAGAAAATATTTAGACAGCAAGTAATCGCTAAAATTTTGCAGTATGTGTTAACAGACATAAATCAAAATGAAACCATGTAAAAATTGCATACATAGCAATAAAACAATAGCAACTTGGGCCAAAAAGAACTGTTTCTTCATGTAGAATGGCTGGATATCTGTAAATAGAAATAAATACATCATTTACTATCTGGAACATGATTAGTAGGATGTAAGAGTGAACATTTTAAAAGGTCAATGAAATATCAATATCTTCACAGCAATTAATTCAGATTAATGAGGCTCTGGAGACTGAATCACCTCTGTTGTATTTCCATTCTTTCCTCTCCCATCTGTGCCATGTGGTCCATTCTTTAATTATTGTAAATTAATTATTAACTAATTAATAGCATTAGGCGACAAATATAAAGCATTTACCTCTGTCTTCACCTGATTTTAGTTCTAAGTATTTTATTTTCAGAAACTCTTAATTTACATTCCTTTTTTCAGTTTGAGAGATCATGTATTCTACTTTGAGGATCATGTAACCTTTACATTCTTTGACAAGTTTCTAGACGAGAGGATACAAGTTTATCAACAGAAAAGTAACGTGTGTTAGCTGAATTACTTCAGCTTTCAATTCCGTCTTTAATGTAGTTTTAATGTGTTAGCATTTCTTAAATCAGCACTTAGGAAATTTTATGCAAATAAAGCCTGGCAACACATTCGTTCTAGTTGATAGATAGTTCACAATTAGCATAACATTGTAATTGCCATTCCTGTGTAAAATGTGGTTTACATACAGAATTTTCCAGCATCACACTTTTGATAAAGGAGAGATTCAGTTGCCAAAAATATTAATATGTGAACACTATACAAGTTATTGTGAAATATGTTGTTTCAAATTATTTCAATTCCACGGAAACGATATACAGCAACAATAGAAGTATTGTCAATGCAGAGAGAAACAATACAAATAATTGCTAGGTATTTCGTACAACAAGTGAACTGATTTTTTTTCGGGGGGTGGGGGAGAGTAAGATTTCATATATTGTCCTTCAGTAACAAACTTCTATTATTGTTATTATCATTACTACTACTACTACTACTGCTACTAGTCTACTATCAGTGATGGCGAGGGGACAATTGCCCCCTACTTTTCGTCACTTTTGCCCCCGCACTATGCTAAACCTTATCTTACAAAGGGGAATACGCGTATACTGCCTTTGCCTCCCCAATTTTGGCACCTTGCTTCCCAACCCCCGGGTTTTGGAACACAATCGCTGCCACTGACTACTACTAACTACTGCTTTGTAAATCATAAATTTCAATTTGAATTTAAAATACCTTGGCGTTGTATACAAGTTCAGACTCCAGTCTACTATTTAGATAGAAACTGAATTCGCTTTGCTTCCTTTTTACATAAACTTCTATCACTTTGTTGATGAACAGTTCTTTATCTTTTTGTACTTTTTCACAAAGCACAGGTATCAAACAGAGACCACTTAATCTATTGTTCTTCATAGTAGCTCTGATTTATATTTTTACGCGCTGAAGTTGCTTAAATGTACTGCAAAAAAACAAAAAGTAATAATTAATTGAAAATGACGTGGTATGAATTATTGATTGATTGATTGAATTGGTGTTTTTAGTGCACTTTATGCACAGTAAGGCTAATCGGGACTGGACCTACAGTTTAAAGTGGGATCCGAACCACTATGTGCCTCCATCGCGTATCGAACCCGGGACCCCTTGATTACAAGGCGACGACGCTACCACTGCACCATCGGGGAGGCCCCCATTTATGGTATGAAATAGCATGATCAGATATCCAATCTTTGAGAATTGATATCCCGATTTTCCGTAATCCCGAACAGGCGAGAAATTCCAAAGGATTGTATTTAAAAGGGGTTAATTTTCTGCACTATAAGTGTCTGAAATTTCTTGAAATTAACAGTTTTTTAAAAACAAAAAAACAATCACTTAAAGGGGAAATAATGTATGCAATTCGAGATTTTCACCACATCAGGAGATTTCGAAAATTTACAGATGTGATCTGGAAACAGAGAATTATTTTAGTCTTGAACGTCATGATTATTAATATTTCTTTTCCAATTCCATTTCATGCACCCCAGTTACGGCAGTCAACATTATTCTAATGCCTCTTGTGAAAACGTTTTCTCCTTATTTTGTTTTACATGGCAGTTTAAATGGTTTAACTGAGAGCCTGTAAATCGCAGAAAACAATATTATTCATACTTGTAATAAAATGTATACAATTTCACCATTCGAATTACAAGAACTAACCCCCTCCCCTTCGGGTGACCTTGATTATTGTTATGATCAGTGTGTTAAAATACCACGTGGTGCAATTCTCAAATTAAACCAAGTATAAGAAGTGTGGTAAAATTGATTTTCGATCGTTTGTATCTGTTTGTTTGTACACACAGCAGAACTTTTAGTTCCAGAACCTAACTTGACTGAAGTTAAATATGCTATTAAAAGGCTAAAGAATAACAAAGCACCTGGCATTGATTTAATACCAGCTGAGTTAATTAAATATGGTGGAAATTCGTTAATGTAATGATCTTCAATTAGGCAAAACGTTAACCAACAAAACAACACTTATTTAACTTATAACTTCATGTTATAAAAAACTACATTAAAGACATTCAACAAAGACAAAAGACAAACTCTCTCCAACTTGACTTGTACACAGTATCTCTTCTAAAATCTTTTATCTTTTTCTTAACTTCTATCAATTCTCCCCCTCTAACAAAAGAAAATCATTCGTAGGTCTTGTTATCAAAGGTAAGTTGTAGTCTGTCTGGTTCTTTCTTGTATCTAGACGATCTTCGAAATTCTCTGTTTTCTATGTTCCTCGCTTCTGCAGGTACAGCTGCCTCTGGTTCCCCATGTCCTTGTGCTGCCTCTGTATACCTTGGAAACGTCCAAAAATCATCCAACTCCTCTTCTTTCTTCTCAACCTCCCATCTCTGAACTTTATAGTTGTTCTTAAGCTTTCCCACTTGATGTCTGTGCACTCTTTTTTGTCAATCCATTTCTAAGTTTCACTTCTAAAAACCTTGCTCCTACTCTCTTAATCACCTGAGCTTTTATAAATTTAGGCACTAAGGATGGGAAATTTTTTATCCAAACTATCTCTCCTGAACTTGGCATCCAAGATTCTGCCTCATATTTATTATTTTCTATCTTTTCATCTATTTGGCAATTTGGCAACTTGAATACACTTCTCAGCTGATAACTCATAACTCTTTCTGCTGGAGACATTCCTAATTGTTGCCACTTCGAAAATCTTAGATAGTATAAAATACTATCTATATTTTTTTTCCAGTCAATTCTACGTCCCTCATTTCTACTTTGAAAATATTTCTTTCTTAATAAGCCTTTAACAGTCTGTACCCACCTTTCCGCTAAACCATTACTTTCCGGATTCCAAGGCGGTGAATGTACCAATCTTATTCCATGCTTTTCACAAAATTTCTCAAATTGATTACTCCTAAAAGGCGGTCCATTATCTGACACAATAACAGAAGGATAACGAAATATCTGGAAATTTCTGTTTAAACATTCTATAGTTTCTTCTCCATTTGTCAATCGCACCTGCCATATTTCTGTCCATCTACAACAACTATCAATGAATAGCAAAAATTTCCTTCCTCCGTATTCAAAAAAATCAACATGTATTCTCTGAAAAGGAATCTCTGTTTGTTTCCATCCGACATATTTGTTTCTGGATGTATTTCTTTGAAAACTATTGCATTCTACACATTCATTTCCCAACCTGTCAAGATCCTCGTCTATTTAAGGCTATTTAAGTAGAATTCCCTAGCCATCATCTTCATTTTAGGTGTACCTACATGTTCTGCATGTAACAGCTTCAACACTGTTTCCCTGCATTCTTTCGGAATTATTATATGTCTTCCCCACATAAGACATCCTTTATTCATTGTTATTTCATTCTTCCTTCTGTAATAATGTAAGATCACAGTATTTTGAAATTCTTTTGGAAGTGAATTAGGCCACCCAACATCAACCCATTGTACAACTTTTTGTAAAATGTCATCTTCTTTTGTTTTCTTTACTATGTTATCTAACAGTAGAGGTTCTATTTCAAAGGTGTCAATATAATTTAAAGATTCCTCAGCATCCCCTGTGTCTTCCTCTATTGGCAATCTAGATAAAAAATCTGCTACATCTACACGTTTTGTGTAAACAATTGTGTATGAGTATTGTGATAATAACATGACCCATCTCTGTAAAAGTGAACATGCTAACAATGGAATTGCTGCTGCCTCGCCAAAAATATATTTTACAGGTAAAGAATCACTATAGACTATGAAATGCTTTCCATAAAGATATTTATGAAATTTCTTTATGCCTGTCACTAAAGCTAACACTTCCCTTTCAAATTGGCTATAATTTCTCTCTGATGGCGCTAGTGTCGCCGAAGTGCAGGCAACTGTTTTCAATTCACCCTCAATCTTATTACACAACTGAGCCCCAACTCCTACACCACTTCCATCCACAATCAATACAATATCTTGATCTGGATTGTATGGAGTTAATATCTCAGCTTTTTGCAATGCTTCTTTCGATTCAAGAAATTCAGCTTTATGTCGATCTGTCCACGACCACACTGCTCCTTTCTTTAGCAATTCATAAAGATGTGTTATCTTCATAGCAAAGTTTGGCATGCTTCTATGATAAAATGAAATCATTCCTAAATATAACTTCAACTCTTTAACGTTTGTTGGCTCTGGACAATTCAATATTGCTGTCTTATTCTTGATTAAAGGTTGAAAACCATTACTAGATATCCTGTAACCTAAATAGTCTACCTCTTTCTTGAAGAACTGACATTTCTCGAGATTAACTTTTATATTGTAATATGCCAATCTATCCAAAACTAGTTTTGTTATTGAAACATTCTTCTTCTCCATGGCCTGTTATAATCAAATCATCCAGGTAGCATTTGGCAAATGTATAATCTAGCAGTACTTGATCCATTGTTCTTTGAAAAATCTGTGCACTGCAGCTTAAACCCATTGGTAACCTGTTATAAGTGAACAATCCCCATTTAGTATTGAGAACCAATAACTTTTTAGCACTCTCGTCGAGTAATAGTTGAAGATATGCTTTAGTCAGGTCCAACACTACATACGTGTCTGCATTCACTAAAGAATTAAGTAAATCTTCCACTCGTGGCAACGGATGTTACTTTTTCTACCACTTTATTGACGGTTACCTTACAATCAGAACACAGCCGCAGATCACCATTATTTTTCTTTACTACCACTAGAGGTGTACCCCAATCAGAATACTGAATAGGTGACAAAACTCCTAATTGAACTAAATTATCCAATTCAGCCTTTATTTTCGGTTGTAAACTGTATGGAACTTCGTATGCTTTTTTGAATATCGGAACTGCTCCCTCCTTGATTGGTATTGTAGCTTTAAATTGCTTAATAGGCTCACAAATATTACCAGAAAAAAAATCTTTGTACTTATTTATTAAGTATTCAACTTTCTGATTATTAAAAGTTAGTTGCTTAGATACTGTTAACAAACAAGTGTCCCTAAAAATCGTTAACTGAAACCAAGATTTCCAATCTGGCCATAATTCATCCAACCAGGTCCTTCCTAAAATAGGTGTTTTCAATTTATTTCGGGAAATGTACAAGAGCATTTTTAATCTTCCATTTTCTAACTGCACATCCAGCATAACTCTCCCTACTATTGGTAGTGGTCTCCCATCTGCATTCCGTAAGTGAAAACACTCTTTATAACTGGAACGTTCCTAAAATTCGTTGTATGGAATTCCTCATCCCAAACTGATACTGCTGCCCCAGTATCTACTTCGAATCGGACCTCTTTGCCATTGCACATCAACCTAACCAAACAATTATCAGCTTCACTTCTAGAGCTACTCATTTCAACATCCGATTTTTGTAGATATAATTGATTCTTATGTACATTATTCTCATGTGAAGGGTCACTTGAATTATCATTAAGACTCATTAAGTCTAACCTACTTTTCTTATTACCGTACACTGGTTGTTTAACTTCCACATGTACGCCGTTTAACAACAAAGTGCTTCATAGATGTATCAACATCATGTCTCACCTTAGTTGAAGCTTCGTTCCTAATAACAGTGCTGTTTTTATTCTTACAGCACTGCTGAAAATGACCTTTTTATCCACATTTAAAACAATGTACATTCCAAGCTGGACATTTGTACTTTTCGTGTACATTATTACACCTTGAACATTTAAGAGCAGCTTTCTTACTTTGATGACTAACTGTTCTATCTTTTTGAACATGATGTACATTACTGAATACCATCTTATCTTTTTGATAAAACAACCTCACATCTTGCTCTACCGTTTCCATGGTTGATGACAAAGATACTGCTTTCACAAAATCAAGCTCTGGTTCAGCTAATAATTTCTTTCTTGTTACTTCACTAGTGGAACCTGTCCTAAAATGACATATGGTAAGGAAAAAATGCTGTAGCAAGTGTATTAATTGCAACTCTATGTTTATTTTTTACATATTAAGAACTCAAAGCATTACCTTTTATATGGTACAGTTAAAAATAATATATGTTATGTTATATGCTCTTTACAAAGGTTTTTTGAAAAATGCAACAGTGTGTCATTTTACCTGAGGTACTTAGATAAAATGACATACCCATTTATAACACGTAATTGAAACGTTTTACTTGCATAAATCGCAAGTAAATGTCCATGATGTCTTTGGTACACCAGTGTACTCATTGTGTGCCCACATTGAACATTGTATGCACTTCAGCCATATTTCCTTAGGTTTCGAATGACTGAATAAGTAGTTGCAATACATGCATGGCGCATCGTCATCACTATCATGTAGCTCAGAATCATCATCGTCATTATCATCAAACTGAAGTTTAATCTTGGCTTGTCGAGCTGCCCGTCTTGATTCTAATAGTTTCTTCTCTGCAACTTTTGTCTTCACTTCGGCGAGATAAGGGCTACCTGTTAAGACTTGTGGTCCCTCATGCTCCCTTTTTCTGGAAGACCTGGCCTGGGATGTAGAGGGTAGTGGTGATATTTCGATTGGTCTGAGCAATGAGGGTAATGAAGTTGCAGTTACATATGTGGTACCACAGGGTGATGGCATTGCAGATGGCCGAGGAAAAGATTGTGCAATTTCGGTTACAGGAGTCAAAGCTGGAAATGATGATGATTCGGCTGCAGTTTCAGGTGTATCAATTCCTGGCTGGGTCCCACCTTCCCACCGGCGGAAAAGTTGTTTGGTAACGACCCAATGGATGCACGTTGCCAATCCCTTTCTCCATTGTTTATTGCATTTATAGCACGTTGCAGTGTGTCCTTATGCCATGACTGTCTGTCAGTTTTTCTTACGTACTCTCCAACCATTATTTCTGTAGCCTAAAATAATAATAAAAGAAAGCATTTTCCGTATGCTTTCCATACATAGATTCCTGTATTATAGACATATGTAGCCAGGTAGAGTTTATATGTGTAAAGGTGACACTGGGTATCAATATATATTATATTTTTTCAGTATATTTTACTCCCCAAGCAAATTTGGAAACATATCGGTCTTTTTACAATATATTCGAACAATATACATATCTTCAAAATAGTAATATTCTCATTATAGGAGATTTCAATTTATCTTTAATAAGTGATGCGTCATATAACCTATTAAATGGGGATAACACATGCATCAATCTAGCTAACTTTATAAATCTCTATGACTTATGTTCCATTAATAATATTAAAAATCAGAATAATAAAACCCTTGACTTGGTACTTACTAATAGCAATAATAACATATTAATACATAGAGAAGAATATCCCTTTGTAAAGGAAGATTTACATCACCCAGCTTTAAACATCACACTTCATCTGGGTTCTATTCATGATAGAGTTTCAAAGGAGAAAGTGAATGTTTATAATTTTCAAAAAGCTGACTTTTTAAAACTATATCAAATGCTCAACTTAATAGATTGGACAGAATTAAAGAATTACAATAATGTAGATGATGCAGTAAAATGGTTTTACGATAAGTTTAATATAGTATTGAATAGTACCATACCAAGAAAAGAACACACCTTCAATAGTAAATATCCTTACTGGTTTAATGCAGAAATTATTAATATTATAAAGGAGAAAGAATACTATAGGAAACGCAAGAAACATGATAGCAATAGTGAACATAGGTATAAAGAATTACGGAAGCGATCGAAAACTTTAATTACAAATGCTTATAATAATTATATTAAAAAATTAGAGGAAGATATTAAGATTGATATGAAAGGTTTTTGGCGATTTGCAAAAAGTAAGAGGAACACTAAAAAAATTAATAATCAGAAAATGAAATCAGGTAAGAATATATTAGATTCAAATAAAAGTATCGCAGATGAATTTGCGAATTTTTTTAGCACTGTATATAGACAAAATGAACAAAATGAAGATAATTCTAGTGTAGTTGTAAATACAAAAGCTAATACACTTCTAACATTATCATTGAATAAAATTCATAAAGACGAATATTATAATGCAGTAAAGAATCTTAAAGCAAAGAAGTCATGTGGACCAGATGGGATTCCGCCGTATATCGTTAAGGCGTGTTCGGAAATATTAGAATATCCTTTATGCACAATTTACAATTTAATATTGAAGACGCAAACATTTCCTAGTATTTGGAAACTAACCAAGGTGTGTCCTATACCAAAAACGAATAAAATATCCGAAATAGAAAATTATAGACCAATCTCAATTTTATGCTCCCCTGTGAAGGTACTTGAGCAAATTCTTTACACTAGAATATATAATCATGTCAAATGTTGGATAACAGATTGTCAACATGGTTTTACAGCAAAAAGATCGACCATCACGAATCTATTAAATTATACACAAGAAGTTCATTTAATGTTACATAATAGATCCACAGTACATACTATTTATTTAGATTTTACTAAAGCATTTGATAAAATCAATCATAAAGTGCTTCTTCATAAACTAACATGGTATGGATTATCAGATGACTGGATATCACTGATTGAATCATATTTGAAAGATAGAAGACAATATGTAGATTTTAGGTTGACAAAATCTTTTAAATATGATGTAAACTCTGGAGTACCGCAAGGATCAAACTTAGGGCCTCTTTTTTTTGTACTGTATGTGAATGACCTACCATTAAGTATTAATAAATCTAGTTGTCTAATGTATGCAGATGACATCAAAATATATAAAGAAATTACAAAGTTGCAAGATACTTGTCAATTGCAGGAAGATTTAAAGCGTGTTTATCAATGGAGTATTCAAAATAAACTTGATCTCAATATAAAAAAATGTTATTACATGGTATTATCTGCAAATAAATCGAACGTGCAATGTGAATACTTCATAAACAACCAAAAATTGGAAAGAGTCAATACTATGAAGGATCTTGGTATAATAATTGACAAGGATCTCTCGTACTCCACTCATATAATACAAATGGTAAATATTGCATACAAAAAATTAGGTTTTGTAATTAGAATGTCAAAATATTTAAAGGATTTGGATGCAATCACATTATTATACAATGCAATGGTTAGGAGTACCTTGGAATATGCATCTATAATCTGGTCACCAATAGCTAAAATATATATATAAAAAATAGAACAAATACAAAAACGCTTTCAACGTTATTTGTATTCCAAAAAACATGGTAAGAATTGTAATGTTAAAATGTTATCTACCAATACACTTCAAAAAGAAATCGACATGCCATCATTAAGGTCAAGGAGAATTTTTATGCAACAGCTATTTTTGTATAAAATAATTAATGGCCTTATTGATAATGCTCAAATTTTAAGCAAAATATCTTTTAATACTACATGTTGTCATCTTCGAAATAGAAACTTGCTGAATTGTCAAATGGCTAAAACTAAGAAGTATCAAAACTCTCCGTTACAGCAAATGTTAGATTTGTACAATAAGTTATCAATGATAGATAATGAGTTAGACTTTTCGTATTCCCTGAATATTTATAGAACAAAGTTGCAATCATTATGTTTTACACAAGAAATTATAGAAATTATTGTCTTATAAGTGCAAATATTTAGGACTTCTGAATATAAATATATGTTATAGGTGAGATATTTATTTGTTATCATTTACTATGAGTGTATGTAGGGCTTTGTATTGTTTTGTATTCCCTGAATGTTTGCAAGACAAAATTTCAATCATTATGGTTTGCGCAAGAAATTATAGAAATTATTGTCTTGTAAGTGCAGACATTTAGGGATTTCTAAACATGTATATATATCATGGGTGATAGGTATATTGTTACCATTTACTATGAGTGTAGGTATGGCTTTGTATTGTTTTGTCTTGTAAATATCTATTTGTGTGAAGTATCTCTTTATTTGTGTGTATGTGTGTTTTTATATATTATTAATTATGTATGTATATTTAAACTGTATGCAAGTCTCCCATAATTGGAGAAGCTTTCTCTGTTGGAGACAACTACAATTAAATAAATAAATAAATAAATAATATCTACAATAATTCAGTTGCAAAAGTGATTTATTTAATTAACTGTAGCCATCACTGATATTATTTACACATTGAACAACTTTCAACACTTACATATTTTACGCCTTGGCAATAAAAGAATTCCTATTAAATGTGTAGGTCCACAAAAATATTTACTCTGGTAAAATGACATACTATGTCATTTTATCCGCGTTAAGAGTATGCCATTTTACCCTCTGTCATAACTTCAAACAGGGGTGTAAATTCTCGCGTTTATGAATACTTGCAAGATTTTACAATGGGTTTATAATATGCACAATATAACTAATTCCTTACCTTATTTATACAAATGTTGGCCCGCTTATTGTAATTGTAGAAATCTGGCATCAAACAATGATCACCTCAAACTTTTACAACTCAGTATTTAAGGATTACGCTCCTGTTCAGAAATCCTTTACACAATGGCACCGCCACTCACACAGGTTCTTTGTTGTCTACTACAGTACACAATCAGAGACTGAAAAGTACTGCCCCTTGCGGCAGTAACGAGAAACTCAAGGTATGTCATTTTATCTGAGTATGTCATTTTAGGACAGGTTCCCCTACGTATGCAAAAAACTAATTGGTCTCTCATCATTTCATTAAGAAACGTACCAAATGAACAATTAGCTGCTTGATGCTTCAAACATATTACAAATTCAGATAACGTTTGCCCTTCCTGTTGTCTCAACAAATGAAACTTACACCTATCAGCTATGACATTTCTTTTAGGCCTGAAATGGTTTAGCAATAAAGAACATAAATCTTCATATGACTTTTGTGAAACTTTTGCTGGTGCCACTAAATCGCTTAGTATATCGTACACTCTTCCGCCAGCTACAGAAATCAATGTACAAACTCTTTTATCTGCTGCAATATTATTTGCCAAACAGAATTGGCCAAACCTTTCAATGTATGTTTGAATATTGCCACGTTCCACATCCAACTGTTCAAAAAACTGTACATGATTACTAACCTCCATTATTCATAGCTTCTTATTCATAATAAGACTAATCTTCTTATACACATTATTCTTGTTACCTTCGTTTCATTTTTATCCTCGTCGCCAATTGTAATGATCTTCATTTAGGCCAAAAGTTAACGAACAAAACAACATTTATTTAAATTATAGCTTCATGTTATATAAACTACATGAAATACATTTAACAAAGACAAAAGACAAAAGACAATCTCTCTCCAACTCGACTTGTTCACAGTATCTCTTCTAAAATATTTTATCTTTTTCTTAACTTCTATCAGTTAATATGTCAAATTCATAAATTAATTTGTTTAATATGGAATAAAGAAGATATCCCTCAACAGTGGAAAGAATCCATAATTGTTCCTGTGTTTAAGAAAGATGATAAAATTAACTGCAATAATTACCGTGGAATTCCTCTACTCTCAACAGCATATAAAATATTATCTGACATTCTTTTAACAAGACTAGCCCCAAATGCTAATGAAATTATAGGTGATTATCAATGTGGATTTAAACGTAACAGATCAACTACAGATCAAATTTTTCACATCAGATAGACACTTGGAAAAAAGTGGGAATATAATCAAAATGTCCATCAGCTACTCATTGATTTAAAAAATGCATATGATTCGGTCAAAAGAGATAAATTATACAGGGTGGCTCAAAAAGTCACTTAACACCCCCAGTACAAGGCCACTGCGGCATGGGACGTGAAAATGGCGATGACCAATCGTTATGAGGCCAAGGGGGAACCACATTGACGTCACCCGCATGGTCGGCAGCTATCTTGATGTCCGCCATCTTGAATTCAACTTCAGAAATTTAAATGGGAAGGGGGTCGTGCGACATATCAAAATGGGCTAGAATTTTACCAGGAAAACAACTGTGACATTTGTTTTCACCTAACGTTAATTGTTGCAGAGTTAACAATACCACAAAGTTATGTCTCAATAAGTCACTTAACACCCCCAGTACAAGGCCACTGCGGCATGGAACGTGAAAATGGCGATGACCAATCGTTATCAGGCCAAGGGGGAACCACATTGACGTCACCCGCATGGTCGGCAGCCATCTTGATGTCCGCCATCTTGAATTCAACTTCAGAAATTTAAATGGGAAGGGGGTCGTGCGACATATCAAAATGGGTTAGAATTTCACCAGGAAAACAACTGTGACATTTGTTTTCACCTAACTTTAAATTTAAGGGCGATTTCCGCATGGGAGAGTGACACGTCCTTTCCTTTTTGCTTAAATGTTTATTGTTCAAATAATCGTTAGTATGTGATTATGTGGTATTTATTGTTAGACCAATCACTGAAAATGTCCGGATATTGACTTACCGGTATGTACATATCTTGTAGTATTGGTTGGCATGGGAATTACGATTGTGTTTTGTCTTTACATAAAAGTTTAAAAGAGTGATGATGTGAATTGATCGTGTCAAGAGTAGCATATTTCCTTTTTCACTGATCTGAACGAAAATGCCACTAACACGTGAGGAACGGATTGCCATCATATTGATGTCAGGGGAGAGAAGTACGCGTGACATTGCCGCAGACTTCAATAACCGCAATCCTGCAAGACAACCGGTGTCACATGTGGCCGTCAGCCAGTTGCTGGCAAAGTTCCAAGATACTGGATCTGTGGATGACAAGCCGCGACATGGACGTCCGAAAACAGCCACGGATGAGGGTACTGCTGTAGCGGTGTTGGCATCATTTGCAAAGTCCCCAACCCGTAGCACACGGAGACTGGCGCTGGAAAGCGGTGTCAGCAGGGGTTTAATTCAAAGGATTGTACGTGACCACCACTGGCATCCGTATAAGATACAGCTGCAGCAGCACCTTAGTGAGGACGATCCAGACAGGCGTTTGAAGTTTTGTGAGTGGGCTATAGCACAACTGCAACGTGACCCTTAAGAATACTTAGGTGGGCAGGCCATGTGGCACGAATGGGAGAGGAAAGGGGAGTTTACAGGATTCTTGTTGGGAAACCTGATGGTAAGAGACCTGTAGGAAGACCAAGACGAAGATGGAGGGACAACGTTGAGATGGACCTAAAGGCAATCGGTAGGGATGGGTAAGAGTATATAGATCTTGCTCAAGATAGGGACAGATGGAAGGCCTGTGTTGCTGCAGCCATGAACCTTCGGGTTTAAGAAGGCTAGAGAGTTAGAGTTAGATCGTTTGTATCTGACAAACATCAGACTTAATATTTTTATAATGAGCTTTATCAGAAATAGGTTGATTTTCATCACATCAAGCTTCGTGCTTGAATATTAGTCGTGGAAAATTTCGAATTATAAACTTAACTGCTATCCGTGACAAAAATATTGAGCCCTCTGTTTGCGTGCTTGTAAAATTGTACTCCGTGGGAGGAAGAAAGTCAAATATACCTCATTTGAAAGCTACAAGTGTCTGCTTTTAGACAAAAGTAAGACAAAGTGATTTTAACTCTGTCTGTTTTCTATTTAGACAAAAATGTTTGTAAAAGTGTCATTTTTCCATGTATTTTTTACATATGTCGAATTCATTTGTGTGTAGCTTAGTGTAAATCCGTAGTAAAAAAAAATATATTTTTTTGTGATTGAAGCTCGTTTATGTGGCAATATCTCAGTCAAATATAATGGTACTATCATCTGTGGAACAGCCACAATTAATAATTAATTATGATGTTGCAATCTCGGAAATGGTCAGTCCAATGGTCATGAAATGCATATCAAAATAATGGCCGTGGGAAAAAAAAAACAAATTTCCATATCTCTATCTTTCACACTGTGCAAATTGAAAACAACAGAGATAATTGTTTTTCTTGGCAACCAGTTCCCGCGCAATTCACATCCTTGCTAAGAACGCACGTAGCTTTGTTGCCAAGCGTTGCCGCTTGCCCTTTAAACTCCTCGTCCAAGCAGCTTTGACACGGGAAATGAGCCGAAACAATGTGTTGCGCAAAGGAAAGCATTGTAGAGATGCCGAAATTTTATTTTATCACTTATGTGTTTACATTCCTTCCATGAATTATTGCTTGAACTCCCACATATCCATAATAATTCTTAAGTGTATTATCCAGGCAGTCGGTCTCTCACAAGTTCGAGTGTTTGTTCGTACACACAGTATTGAGTGATGGCGGTTCTGTGAAGTGATTTGTTTGTTGCATGAAAATGGCAAGACGGCAATACCATAGTGGTGCACAAGAAATGATAGTCAGTGCCAAGCAGGCACCTATCCAGAAATTCTTTTCGGGGGGGAGGGGGGGGCTGAACATCATTTTTTTTACAGGGGTATAGATAGAACATCGCAGGGTTTAAGGTCGATGGTGGTGATTCAGTTCCAAAACGGTGGAGGGGGCAAGAAAAGTTTACTTTCTCTTGGTACACAAAGGTTAGCATTTAGAGCCATAGTGCGGGGCCAAAATTGGAGAGCAACTCTCTCCTAAATCTGCCACTGTTTAAGCTGCTGTTTTTTCTCTTTTCTTTTTTTTCCCTTTCAGAACATGATATCGGGACATTTTTTATCACTCGACTCCTCTGTTTCAATGTACAAACGTTGTGTTTGTGCCGAAACGATCCCAGTATGTGTGTCCGTTTTACGAAGCTGTTATGCAATGGACAATCCATTGGTTTGGATATGATCGTTTATGGTGTTGTCGCCTGCCTTCGAAACATAACCTTAACAAAAATCCTAAATTTCTATCCTTGTGATTTGGATCTTCAAGATTTAGGAAAATTCAGACCGAAGGCACATACACGCCGTTTGCAATGGGTGACCCAATCAACAGAAATTTTTCACACTGTAGCGGCACGACACGCTGCACAAGCCTGTGTTCGATTTGTGAAATCCTCAAGTGACACGTATAGCTTGTAGCTTCGGTGTGAAACCTGGTGGGTCAATCTCATTGTCACCTTGAAACGGCAGCTCGTGTTGACCACAGAAGAAAAATGTCTTGTCAACCGGTGGGAATGTCCCTTAGTTTTATTCTATCTCTTTTTTCTGCGCTTGTTAATTAAACAGGCAACATCTCACGGTTTGGCATACACAAGAGATGTGCTATGCAGAAATTTTAGCGGAAAATGCTGACTCCACCATGCATACTGTTCCATTGCTCTACAGCGAGAGCAAAAGATCAAGCGAAGCCAAGGGTGAGTCGGTAGAACAAAGAATGGCACGGTATATGCCAGAGACCCTGGTTTTCGAGTCATGGTCGAGCTTGCTTTTTCCGCTAAAATTTCCACATATGCAACATCTTCTTGCTTTCTCTTCTCGACATTCATAAAATTTTCGGCCTTCATGGCTGCCCCTTTGTGGTAGTTAGTGTTTGAGTGTTTTTCCAAAACAGTTGACTTAAAAGTCCTTTTTTAACACACGAAACTCTCGGACTGCATACAGGAAACTTGGTCCGGTCACTAATAAATCGTCACTCAAAACTTAGATTTTCAGTCGATCTGTGCAGCTTATTTCCTTTTTTTTTAAAAAAGAAATGATGCTCCAATTTCCCATTACTGCTGAAATATTTACTTTAGAGACCTTCGATCTCTTCTGCTCATGACCCGAAACTAGCACTACACTGTCGGCAATGTTTTCAGCTTTGGATCCGAACTTGTACTAATAGTGGTAGATTTCAGCACTTTCCAGGAAAATGTGTCACTAGTCCTCTCCCCCCCCCCTCCCCGAATCTCTACATCTTATAAAACTGTCAATGGACACTGACTGATCACTAATCGACTGTCACACTTACACGTGAAGTCTTATTGAATTATTCTGTTGTACAGACCAACTGTGAAATTGAATCCGCGTATTTACATCTATATTATATTCTGGAATGTTCCGCACTTTTTTTTGTAGTAATGCAACGAATCGCCCGACTCATGGCGCTGCCTTCAACAGTACTTTGTTGTGCAACTTCCAAATGCTGACAAATCTTTATATAATGCTAAAGTTCGTTGCAACAACACCGAAAGAGCAAGAAAAGTTTACATACAATATTATCAATAACAGGGTTATCCTTCAGGGTTCTAGAACATTCTCCGCCTTTCCTCGATAATTATATTTCTCCTTAAATTATAATCAGAATATTTTATTTCACACACACACACAAGCCAAAAACCTAATTTTATCTAGTGTAAATCGAAAAATTTCGGAGGGGGCTCGAGAAACGAATGGGCTCATCTCACGACATAAAGCAAGGTGTCAAGTGCACGGCGGAGTGTTTGAGGGTTACGTCAGCACAGTGAAAAAGGTACATATGTAAAGAAAAAGGGAACAACAAAAAATTTGCATCGAGCCAATATTTTACTGGGCGAGTTCTGCAACATGTGGTGAGAAGAAATATACACGACTTTTATTTTAATTATCCAGTTTAACAGAATGCATTCTCAACAGCATTTTATGCTTTTACCTTTCACTCATTATATTTATTGAAAATTTATTAGTTTTTAGCCCTTCTGTCTCTCTTAATGAACGCACAATGCCTTGCTTATTACAAGAGTTGCAGCTGTGAAACAGACCAAAATATAAAAGCATTTCAGGTGGAATGTATAACAACACGTTAAATGCTGAAACCACCACCACTAGTGATCAATACAATGATTAAGTGAATTTTGCGAGATAAACACAAGTTACACGCGTTTTTACTCGAAATATATTTTAAAATGTTAGATGGCGTGAAGTCTTCAAATTGGCATTTTTTTTTTAATACGAGTTTTATGCGTTGCTATCACTAGTACGACCTCGCTCTGTTTTCCTTTCTTATGAAATCGCTGTACACAGCAGGTGCGTTATTATTGTATACAAAGAAGACTGGATCTCCCATCGAACATCGTTGCACTCAATATATCTGTTTAAATGTGCGACATAAAATAATACTGGGAAAATGACGTTCATATAAAGCTGAGTGGAGTTGTTTTCTCTTTCTTTAAGTCCACTTTATGCATAGGTAACCTAATCGGGACTGGACTTACAGTTTAAAAAGGGATCCGAACCACTATGTACCTCCACAAAGTATCGAAGGAGAAGACGTTCATATGAAGTTAACAGCTAGAGGAAATCCCCCCCCCCAAAAAAAAAAACTGCAGTACGGCAGTACTCCAGTTGCAATATGAGAAATATTTCATTCATTATTTTATGCTGCGACAATACTTTGGATCGGCTGGACGGAACGCACTTGCGCGATTCTCGCAGCTAAGTGCAGCGAAACGGCAACGCTGTGGAAGTCGCCTGCAGCCCGCGGAGTCTGAGATTGGCCGTACCCGGCCTACGTCATGCACCCGTTTACCATATTAGGAGTGCGAAAGAATAATTAATATCTGGAACCATATTTGAGGTACACACGGCAAACTTCTTGAATTTGATCAAATGCGTTATATCAACAGTTTTTTTCAAGTTTGCACGTTTCCCTAAAATTTCAATTTTTGAAGTAACTAGTAAAATTATGAATTTGATATTTTCTACAGAGTGTAAAAATAATCAAACTTCAAGTACACAAAATCTCAAAACTATATATACAGTCGATTATGAACTGTATAGTGTTAAGTCCCCCTTCGTGAAAATTGGAAGAGAAACTACACTTTTCAGTAGTAAGAAAACAAAGTTAAGATTAATTTTCAAATAACGCTTATTAAAAAGTAGATACTTGAAGCTTCCCAATGAGGTATATTTGACTTTTTTCGTCCCACGGAGTACAATTTTACAAGCGCGTAAATCGAGGGCTCAATATTTTTGTCGTAGAAATGCCAGCAGCTAAATTGAGACTCGAGTTTAGGGAAGGGGGCTAGAGCTCCAAACCTCCATCTACAAAAGGGCCTCCCTTGAGAAAAGGGCAGCAATGCGACGGAATTTCACAGAAGGAAATGTGGGAAAGGTGATATGTACCTTGGCCTAGTGGTCGTGAATTTTAAACCTGTTCATAAATTTGAGGTTTAGTACTGGACTCACGACTGACGACCACATAGAGTACTGCTGTGGGCAAGTACATCGTTGACCCTCATCGTTGAGATTATTCTAAAGAGCCAAGAAAGCGACGTAAAAATAAAAATCCAACATTCAAATATACATAAATAGGGTGTTCAATTTTAAACAGGACCCATCACAAAAGCAGCATAGTGCGGTAATGTCGTCGCTTTGTAATCAAGGGGTCCCGGGTTCGATACTCGGTGGAGACACGTAATGGTTTCGATCCCACTGTAGGTCTAGTCCCGATTAGCCTTTCTATGCACAAAGTGAACTTAAAGCACCAAATCAATCAATCAATTATTTATTCAAATAGCCCTGAATGATATTTGTATGGTTTTGAAAACTTTTTGATTCTGCACCCCCCTTCCACCCCGCCCCCAAAGTTAAGCTCCGAGTTCGATTCTGTGGCACTAAAGTTAGGTTACTCCTATGGATCTCAGAATACGTTTTAACTTGTGTTTTTTTTCTTTATGGGTCTAAATGAAATGTAATGCATCTTAAGGTCACCCTGTACCTTCTTTGATTTCAACTTGGAAGGAAGATATTTATTTCTTGCTTCTGCTAGTCTGTCACTGAATGAACTTGGACGGGGGAATTTACCGTTCAGTGATTGCATTTGAACTATAGATTAGTGTGACATGTTATCAAGGTTTGATATGATAAGGTTTTTCTTTATACGCTCGCGATTGAAGGAAATATAAAGGCTTTATTGTGTTTCCGCACTTAGTAATTTTTATAGCTCTTGTCTGATCTTACGGCGGGCGGCCTACATGCTGCAAGGAAAGTGTAGAGTGGGGAAGCGACCAATTCAGCGTGATGAGAAACACAGCAACTTGCAGAACGATGTACGCGCAGCACCTCCTCCGGTGACGTCACCGCTGTTGCCTGGTTGGTCTGCGGCGTATTTCCCGCTCCCCACTTCCCTTGCCAGTATGTAGGCCGTCCGCCGTAAGACCACACAAGAGCTGTAGTATTCAATAAAAACAAGCGCTTCGAGTTCTCTGAATGTTGGTGACAAGAGTTCTACATTAGCATGAAAACTAACACTGGTCGACATAGGTTTCGATAATCGGAAACTCGAATTAGCTGACTGGGACCAAATAAAAGAATGCGAAGACGTAGATATTGCCGTTGATAAATTTTATGAAATAATCGAAAGCATTTTTAATGAATGTGTTCCACGCTCTCGCTCCTCTGTAAAAAAATCTTACCCATGTTGGTTCACGCGGGAAATTATTAAAAATCTGAAAGCAAAATCACGTCACCACAAAAAATGGAAACAAAGAATGGGAAATGTAACGCATCACGAAATTAAGTATAAAACCTTAAGAACGAAATTAAAATGGGAGATCAGTAAAGCTTACCAAAACTATATTGAGGCTTCAGAGGTCAATCTTGCTCACGATACTAACCAGTTTTGGTCCTTCATTAAAAATCAAAGAAAAAATCCACCCGTGCAGCCAACTAAGTATAATGATAAAACCATTGACGATGATGAAAGTGTCCAAGATCTCTTTGCAAAGTATTTTGAATCCGTATATTCCAAGGAACCATCTATCTACAAAGATCCGCATCCTAATGTAAACATGAACTCACTTCCTAGTATCTTAAATATCTCTGAAATATCGCTAAATGAAATTGAGGAAGCCATTAAAAAACTGAAACCTAAAAAATCCGCCGGCCCTGATTCAATCCCCCCTTATGTAATTAAAGGATGTTCGGAAATTCTTAAGTACCCTCTTCACACCCTTTTCAACTTGGCTGTCAGAACTTCGAGATTTCCAGCAATATGGAAAACAACAGAAATCTGTCCGATTCCCAAAGCCGCTGATAAGGCTGACATATGTAACTACAGGCCTATTGCAAAATTGTCAGTACCAGCAAAACTCTTCGAGCAGATAATATACAAACACATATATTTTCATATTAAACCCATTCTTTCCCCCAAACAGCACGGATTTGTCCAAAAACGCTCAACCGTAACCAATCTTGTCGAACTGACAAGCTACATTGCACCCAGTATAGCTAATAAAGGGCAAGTTGACGTTTTATATACAGACTTTTCAAAGGCATTTGATACAGTTCACCACGATATATTAATACAGAAATTTGCCAACATTAGCCTTTCTCCTCCACTTATCACCCTTCTTTCTTCCTATCTGCAGAACCGCCGACAATATGTCGTGTATCAAGGCTGCAGATCAACCGAATTCGTGGCCAGTTCGGGAGTCCCACAGGGGTCGAACCTTGGTCCCTTGCTATATTTAATTTTTATAAACGATTTGCCAGAACTACTCACAAAATGTGAGACATTAATCTTTGCTGATGATGTTAAAATATACACAAATATCGAAAACGCTGATGACTGTACGATATTACATGAAGAGCTGAATAACTTGCTTCAGTGGTGTGAAATTAATAAAGTCAGCCTAAACCTAAAGAAATGTAAACTTGTATCATTCACCCACAACAGACACCCTATTCAACATTCATACACTATTTCTAATGTGTTAGTACAAAGTGAGAATTTAGTTACCGACCTAGGGGTCACTTTTGACCAAAAGTTAACATTCCAATCACATATTGCCCGCATTTTAAGCGAAGCTCACAGAAATTTGGGATTTATAATGAGAATGGGTCATCAATTTAGAAAAAAGGAAACATTTCTCTTGCTATATTATACGCTCGTCAGATCTAAACTCGAATATGCTTCTCTTGTTTGGAACCCGCAATTCAAGAAAGATATCGAAAAATTAGAAAAGCTTCAAAATAAATTTCTCAGATATCTACTATTTAAACTTGATGGTACATATCCAAAACTCACTCCTAGCAACATATTACGCGAAATCTTTAATATTCCGTCACTCGACGAAAGGAGGCAAACAAGTCAAATAACTTTTCTCTCCAAGCTTATCAATGCTAAAATAGATTCTTTTAATCTGTTGTCGAATTTAAATTTTTATGTGCCAAACTGTATGTTAAGGCCCAGAACTGATCTCTTTCAAATCCCCCTTGGAAGAACCAAAATGACCGAAGCTGAACCCATGAGGAGAATGTGCAAGTTATTTAATTCAGTTTCTAAGAATAATCCAAGCGTAGACCTATTTAAATGTAATTGTAACATAAGATCTAATCGCTGAATTTCTGTATGTTTTGTTTTGTTTTGTTCATTGAATTTTGGTTTTCATTCAGCTTGTAAGGTTATATCCAACAGTTTAGCTTCATTTATTATTGTATTGTCTCTGTGTTCCCTTTGCTTCTATAATCTAGTAATTAATTTCTTCTCACAATTGTTTTTAAATGTAAAATGTATATTGCGTCATTCATATTTCTTGTTAATTTTCTTAGTTATGTTCTTGTTTATGTAATGGTGTCATCCCATATTGAACACTGTAATTGGGCATGCGCCTGTTGTGTTTCAATTAAATTAAATAAATAAATTAAATTAAATAAATGTCTCGAAATGACTGTTGTCTCTGAATAATTTCAGCATGCTGATTCCAAGAATGAAATGAATTTTTACCCATCGCGTCTAGTTTTTGTTCTTTTATTTTCTTCTTCGGAAAACAGAAATATATTAACTGCCTTAATTTCACATAATATGTGTAATTTCATTATTTTCCCAACAGATGGCTCCGTTTAGATGGTGATAAAATGAAGACTAAAATTGGTAAAAGCTGTAAGTGCCACAATAATTCAAATTCCGTTTACAAGGTTAAACTGTGAAATGTGCCATGCTTTATAATGTGGTAAACTTGAAATGTGGCTGGTAGCCCTCTAAGTAGTTCAAAGGGTGTGTAGAGAGGTCACTAGTGTGCACGTTCTTACGGGTTGATGTGCGGAACGATGCGATTCCCCAACACTTTCGCTTTCGGCACTTACAACATTTACCACTTTCAGTCCTCAAATATTGATTTTCTACAATACAAATACTCCAATTTTGAACTATAATTGCATGTAGAATTGTGTGCATTTAGTCCACCTTCCATCTTCATGTCACACATTGGCATGAAAATTGAATGAACTCGAATCTTGAAATCGGACGTAACTGGGAAGCAGAGATATTGAATTATAATGAAGATATTTTGAGGAAATATTTTTTTCTTTTTGGAAATATTTTTATCTTTTTATAAATCTGTAGTCATGAACCAGTGCGTAGTTAGAGATCGGTTTGTTCATTGAACTCTCCAGCCTAATTATTGCAGGAAAAGGTTTATGATCCTTTTTATAAATCTCCAGATCTTGTTTGTACTTTTCTAGCGAACTTGTTTTAAATAATAGGAGTATGCCGACCAAGGGACAAGCTTTTACAGTCCCTGGTACATCCTCTTCTTTTAATATTTTCTTTATCCTCTCCGATTTAACAAGTGAGGAATGTTTTATGAAAGGAAATCGTTAGAAAGTACGGGGTCACAAATAAAAACAAACGGATGCCGTTACTCGTCGTCGAATTTTCTTCAACTTTTTTCAAGCACTGTGCATTCAATGGAAGCGTCACACTGTAAATTGTTTGCAACAACCATTCATAATGCGCAGCTCTTCGTGGATGTATCCGATTAAAATCTTGTGCAATGGCATGTGAACTTCTCTCCCTAGACATCACTTTGATCTCGATGCATTACCGATGCGCTAAACAAATTTTAAGTTATTTTTCTAACACCTCGAAAAGGAGCAAATTGGTACAAGAATTCAGTCATAACTTTTTACTGGTTAAAGATACGTCGGAAAAACCTTCACCATTGCATTTCTCGTTAAATTATAGCCTGATTTGATATATCATATCACCCCCTTCCCATTTAAAATTCTGAAGTTGAATTCAAGATGGCGGACATCAAGATGGCCGCCGACCGCTCGGGTGGCGTCACTGTGGTTCTCCCTTGGCCTGATAACGATTGGTCATCACCATTTCCATGTTCCGCGCTGCAGTGGCCTTGTATCGGGGGTGTTAAGTGACTTTTTGAGACACCCTGTATAATAATAATAATAGACACTAGCATAATTTTATCGTATTTAGCGTAATTTAAGAGTTAAAACAGTACTTTTTTTATCAGGAAGGTTAGAATTGGCAAAACTGTCATCATTTCACACACGGCAGACAGAGAGAGCCTTCGAAAATTTTCCTCGGTCTGTTTATCTTAACTTCCTGCACCCAAAATAATCCAGGAGTCGCCCTCGAGTGGTGCATCATCTCTCCTGAATGAGGAAGTGCACCTCTCCCTCTCCTTTTGCCCTAAAAAGATTTACGTAGCTGGTAGAAGGCAATCGAAGCATGGGCGTCCGGAAGGGGGGGGCAAGGGGGGGCCGTGGCCCCCCCCCCCTGGAAAATGAAAGTCAACAAAAAATATGTATTTCACACATATAAATTCATTTTAGCCACAATAATATGTGTTAATTATTGCATTAACACCATAAATTCAAATTAAAGCAATGTTTTTTAGGGAACAACACTATTTTTGGGGAAAATTTGCCTTCGTTTGCCCCCCCCCCCTGGAAAAAAATACCTTCCTTGCCCCTCCCTGGAAAAAATCCTGCGGACGCCCATGAATCGAAGGGTTGGCTACATAGGGAATGTGAAAGTTTTTTGACAAATTTGATTACCTTTAAGCAGGTTTATTTTCGGGAGCTGTCCTAGAGTTTTGCTTCCCATTCGAATCTAGGAAT
Source organism: Lepisma saccharinum (assembly GCF_977018435.1). Lineage (NCBI taxonomy): Eukaryota > Metazoa > Arthropoda > Insecta > Zygentoma > Lepismatidae > Lepisma > Lepisma saccharinum. Next base: position 120,521 of record NW_028143325.1, read on the forward strand.
TCGTCCACTTTCTTCTCTCGTGCATATAGAACTTGGGAAGTCCTCTTTCCGAGGATGTAGTTGTAACCTCTAGGCTATCTTGGTGTAATTAAACTGGTTTACTCCCGTTTCGCCGAATCCCCTTTGGACGAATGCCTCAGAGACAAATATCTGACACAAGCAAAATTTTCGGTAAAAGGGGAATTCCCGTTTTGTCGAATCCCCTTTCGCTGAATATTTTGAAGGACGTAAATGTTTCCTCTCTGGGAGTAGACAAATTGCCCTTTCGCTATTTTCGTTGAACAGTCAACTTGCCAGAGTACTTGTCAAAGTAAAATAACACTGAATAGGTTGATATGATGTAGTACAACAATAATAGTAACTGCAGTAAAGTACATTTTTGCTGTGCACTAATATACTATGTAGTAAAATAAAATTACCGTCAAACGGGGTAACTTCGTACAGATTTTGGCATATTCTAATTTGCCCTGCAGAATCCGTGGCGAGTGACAACACGAAAATTATACGCGAGGAACACTTTGTCCTTTACAAATGTATTGAAGGAATCCCAAAGAAATTCCAAAATATTGGGGGGGGGCAAAAACGTCAGCATTTTCGTGACGAAGTTACCCCAGATAATGGGGTAACTTCGTCATCTCTGCTTATCGTTCCTAGCAGGTCAAAATTACCCCCATGAAGAGGTAAGATCGTCACGCAAAATGGTATGAATTGCAAAATACATCCTCTTGCCAAAGTAACGTTTGTGCCTCTTTTATTCTTATTTTATTGTAATTGGTTTTTAAACATTGAAATCTTACAACGTGTTTGAAAACAAAAGTTACCCCGTTTGACGGTACACTACAAATTATACTCTATTCTAAATATCTGGAACATTTTAAAACCATTTAATTTGGATTATAGATAAAATCATTAATTTGATTTTGTCCGTAGTGCATTATAGTATGTCACGTGCCAGTTCCGACGACACAATGAAAAACACAAGGAATAAATGTTTCCCGAGAGCGATGATAGATGGCAGCAAGCCATATAAAGAAAAGCAGAGTTCACTGTAGAAATTTGGAGCGGAGAAGGGCGATTATATATATTATAGCAAATGCAAAACATGTAAAGGAAGAGTATAAAAATTATAGAAGGAGTGAATAAAATGTTGTAAATAGCAAATTAAGATAAATAAGAAAATGCTCATATATGAAACAATTAGGAAAGTTAAGAAGTGAGCAAATGAATTCAGAAATTGTATCTCTCTCCTTTTTGATCTTCTGACGAGGAGAACATCGTCAGTTTTTGTATTTGTCCGTCCCTCGGTGGCTCTGTGTTCAATTAGACGCTTCTCATTAGACGCACTGGGCCATAGGCAGCGCTTGCTGTTAGCGATCCTGATCTATTCCCCTTTTGGTCGTTACATAGGAGGTGGCGTTACTGTCAGTTTAGTCGACCCTACTCTTTCTATAAGTATAGCTTGTATCGTTAGCCAAAGAAACGGGGAAAGCGAGCGCATATATGTAATAAATAAGATTACGCTTTAAAAGGAAAGACAATAAATTAGAAGAAAGAAAAGAAGAATAAGCCTTCTAAAAAATTAGAAAGAAGAAGAAGCCTTTTCCCAAATCAAAGTTAGGAAGGAAGAAGAAGCCTTTTACCAGAAATTACGAGAAGAAAGAAGAAGAAGATTTCCCTTCAATTATTCATATATAATTAAGAAGAATATAACCGCCGTAAATTTGGAATGCATATATATATATAAGCTTCGCTATATATTTTCTCTGTATTGTGTATAGTTTTCAGAATATAGATCCGCATTTAACTATATCCTCTTGGCTATAAAACGCTTTCTTATTTGGAATTCTAGAACAAAGAACCTATCCCCTGATTAAGATATCTGTAGCCGTGGTATAATTTTATTTTAAGAAGTGAACTAGAGGGACGTAGCACAAGTGGCGCCCAACGTGGGGCACGAGAATTGTGAATAAGAAAGCAAAGAGAGAGAAAGCCAAAATGGAGGAAGAACATAAAGTTGAGGACGAGAACGGAGACCTGTTCCCCTGCCTGATTTAGCACCGCACGCCACTGTTATTTATTTATTTTTCTTCTGTTCATCCTTGATTAAGAGGGAATGGAAAACGTCAAGATACAAAATAGTATATAGTTCTTGCATCATTAAAACAAAACAAAAATACAAAACACATTTTTTATTATATTGGCATTACATCTTTAAACTAAGAATAAAAATAAAACAACACATTGATTGTTACATTGGAATTAGTGTAACCAGACTGAGCATGCCGGTTGTGCATGTTTCTAAGTTGCATTGTCAACTTGCATGAATTCTGAGAGACACTAGAGAGCTTCCTCTGTCAAGTAGTGTTTTATTGTTTGTATCCATTAATTTTTTTGGAGTTAGCAGTATTATGTAAGCGTGTTCTGGCGTAGGGATGTGACGACCTCATCGCCCATTGACTTGTTCACTGCAGTTAGTCAACCAACAGAGTGAAATGGTCAACATTTTGCTCTGTTGGGATTTACAGAGCTGTCCTGTCATGGCTCTATGAGCGTCCCACAATCGACAGAAGTGGGGTATGGTTGGTGGACTACAATGTGATCCTCCCAGCTAGATCCGAGGGATCCGCTGACCAACGACAGGTGCGGTCCTCCATTCATATTGGGGGTTAGGCGTAGAGCTGACAACTCTGCACTGTAAAAAGACATGTCAAGAAACAGCAATATAAGGCCATGGATGTTCCCAAGGTAAAATATTCCGGAGGTAAAATAGTCCCCCATTCGGATCTCGGGTGGGGACTACTTTGGGAGGTCCCTGGACTAAGGATAAGATCTACATTAGGATCAAATTAGGCACCTGGAATGTTCTGAGTCTTTACCGGCCTGGGGCATTTCAGTGTACAGTTAATGAGATAGTTAAGTATAAATTAGATGTAGTAGCTGTCCAGGAAGTTAGGTGGCCAGAAGAAGGGAATTGTAAAACTAAAAATTATACTTTTTTCTATGGTGGTACTGAAAATCATAATTTTGGAACAGGCTTTTTCATAAATAATAGTAGAATTTATTAATGATAGGATATCATATGCAGTTTTACAGGGTAGGTGGTGTAAAATTATTTTAATAAACATACATGCTCCAACGAAAGATAAAGATGATAATACTAAAGATGATTTTTATACAGAGTTAGAACAGGTCTTTGATAAATTTTCTCAGTATGATATGAAAATTCTGTTAGGTGACTGTAATGCACAGATTGGCAAAGAAGAAACATTTAAACCCACGATTGGTAAAGAAAGTCTTCATGAATTAAGTAATGATAATGGTATAGGATTGATTACTTTTGCAACCTCAAAGAATTTAATTGTGAAAAGTACCACTTTTAAACATAAAGATATCCATAAATATACCTGGTCTTCTCCAGATGGTAAAACTCATAATCAGATAGATCATATTCTCATTGACCAGCGCACTTTCGACGTGGCCCTTGGCCACGTCTTGTACGCTCGCATGCGTGACCTTCGGCCACGTTGTGGGCGCCATCATGTTATAAATGGGGTTCTTCATAGATCTTAATGACTTTGAAAATGTCTGCATGTTGTATTGGATGAAGAGGAACATGTGTATAAGTTCGGTTATTTGAAAAGCTTAGAAGGTAACTTTATGTGTGGAAGTGCTCTAGTATAATACAAATATTCAACATATTTTTGTCTATTTTCATAATAATAAACTGGGTAAATATTGTCCGTTTCAAAATATTTAGATATTTCATATAATCGAAATGAATAGCAACACTATATTGGAACAGCAGTATTTACGTCTTTTGTCATTTTTACATTTTTAAACATAATTTAAAAATAATTGTCTTCCGTCATTCCGTGCGCTCGCCGATGTGGTTCCAGATTTGGAAAGTTTTGAACATAGTTATGTGTGTACGAGCTCTAATATGGTATCTACTAGCATTCAAAATAGTATTTTCTATTTTCTTAATAATAAACTGGGTAAGCAATATCCACTTCAAGATAGTTAGATATTTTGTATAAACGAATTCAATAGCGACACTAAATCGGAAAAGCAATATTTTAAGTCTCTTGTCATTTTCACATTTTTGAACGTAAATGAAAAATAATTGTTTTCCGTCATTCCCCTTAAATTCCTATCTATCCTCTGTAATAAATTCTGATGCTCATATTTTGAAATTCGAAAAGTCTAGCATAATTCACTTACAGTAGTTTCCGGGGTGAAAATAAATGTTCTTTAAGTTCCCTAGTATCGATTTTTAAGATAACACAATAAATATATTCTGCACAAAACCTAAAACCAAACTTACGGTGAAGGTAATTCTAGTTATATCTAACATACTATACATCAGTGTTCATTTGTGTTTCCTACATAAAAATTAAGGAAATATATGTTATCTTCACTTGTTAGATACAGCCCATAATTTTCTACGGTATATTGTTAGAATCTCTTATTGTGCACACGAATTACTTTTAAACAACATGAGGGATAGCCTGTGGTTGATGGAAACTGAGCTGTTTGTGTAATATTGTGGTAATATTAATAGTTGTTAATTAAGTGAGTACTGTTTATAAAGAGAGAATTTTGTGACTGGAATTGAGTTAAACCCATATACGTTTGGAGAAGGTCGAAGAGAAAATAATGTAGACAAGTGTAAAATGTATTATGATACACATAATGGGCCATATTTAGTAATAATGACTAGTACAAAAGGTGCAGAAAAGAAATTTAACTGTATGAAAATAGGCAATGAATTGCGAAAGAAAGATATAAGGGTCAGATATATCCAACCAAGTGGTTTATATAGAGCAAAGATTTATTTTTACACCAGGAATGAAGCTAACAATTTCATGAAAAATATGCATTTTCATAAAGAAAATAATATTGATGTGTTCATCCCAGAATCCTTATTGGTGAAGGAAGGATTGATATATGGTGTACCCACTGAATTTGAAGAGGAGGAAATTAAGGAAAGTATTGAAGACCCGACAGTAATATCAGTGGAAAGAATGAAAAAGAGAATTCGAAAAGATGATGGTTCATATTATTTTGTTCCTACTAAGCTAATATCAATCACGTTTAGATCTCAAGAAATGCCTAAACAGATTATAGTGGTTAGTCACATTTTCGATGTTACTCCTAAAGTTAGAAATGTGATGCAATGTAAGAAATGTTACAGATTCGCACATTCAGCAGCCATATGCAAGGATAAAGCTAAGTGTGCTAGATGTGGAAGAGAGGAACATGAAAATTGTAATGAAACTCCGAAGTGTTTAAATTGCGGAGGAGAACATGTAGCTACTGATAAGTCATGTGTAAAATGGGAAATGGAAAGAGAAATCATGAGAGTTATGGCATATGATAATTTATCCCGGCAAGATGCAAGAGAGAAAGTAATAACAGGTAATGTTCCAAGCAATTATGTTGTTCAAGGCAACTCATATGCTGATCAAATAAAAAACCATATAAACAAAAGTCAAATAAGTGAAATTAACACAAGAAAGACTGGTGTTGTAGGAAATAGCATAACAATACAAAACAGATTTGAAGCCTTAAGTGATTGGGGTGAAAGAAAATCAGATACATACCTGGAAAATGTTTCATGGAAAAGAGTTCCTCCAGAACATCATAGAGACTATTCCAAATTTGAAAATAAATATGGAAATAATTTCAGACTAAATTCCTATTCACAAACAAATAATTATAATGGAAATTCTGAAGGAGAATCAAGTAAAGGTTCTCTAAAGAAATTACAAAGTAATCAAAAACAATTAAATGGAAAGTCTACAGGAACTGTTATTAAGACAAGGAATAATGAGGAAGATGTGGATAGTACAAATAGAAGCATGCAGGAGGTGAACATCGGAATCTACAACAATGAAGAACAGAAAAAAATCGTGTACTTTCCTCACATAACATCTCAGAAGGATCTTATGTATAATTTGTTACAATTAATGGCGAAACTTATGGCGACATTAACTAAAAATTCCGAATTATTAAGCATAAGAGAAATACTAACAGAATGCTCACAAATAAATGGCCAGGTGCAGAAAATTATTGAGGATTTGGAAATTTTTGGAGAGACACCTTAGGGTGTGGAAGGAAAAATAATGGAAAACATTCGTGGGGGTACACTGGAATGTAAGATCACTGAAAGCAAGAAAGCAAAATCTGGTAAAATTAATAGATGAATATAGACCTGAACTTTTATGTTTATCGGAAATCTCTGTGAATCCATCAAACATAAATTATTTTAAAGTAAATCATTATCTCATAATGTATGAAAAGATTAAAGATGATAGTAAAGGAGTTGCAATTATGATTCATGAAAGCATTCCATTTGAACCTATATCTTTTGATTATACATTGTCTATATACGACACATACAAAATTGAAGTCGTAGGAATTAAAATTGCTTTTATGAATCAAAAAGTTAGTATTATATCTATATATATTCCTACAGGTGCAGTCACAGAAATTAACGACAAATACATTATCGCAAATGTTTCAATGCATAGAAAAGCCTTTTATTATAGCAGGGGATTTCAATTGCCATCACACAATATGGGGAGATCAGGATGAAGATAAGTTGGGGAAAGTGTTAGTAGAATGTATGGATTTGTACAACTTTACTGTAATTAATGACGGGTCTGCTACGTATATAGGAAGATTAGGTACTCGGCCAACAGCTATAGATTTAACGTTAATGTCAGATGATATATGTGGTCAATTTCAGTGGGAAACAGACAGTGATCAAAGAACCAGTGACCATTATCCATGTTTCTTTTATACTGATACTAATTCAGTGAGATCTTTCACTATTCCGCTCAGAAAATGGAAAGTTAACGAAGCTGATTGGAATAAATATTCTAAATTACTTACAATCTTATTTAAAAATACAGATTTAAATAATATTGATAAGAGTACATATGATTATTTTGTAGATTCTGTTAGTATTGTTATGGACAGATCATGTACAAGGGCAAAAGAGGAAGTTGTAAAAAAGTACCCAATAGTACACTGGTGGAATAAAGATTGCCAAAATTTTAAAATACAGAGAATTGAAGCTACTAAAATTTATAAAACAATACCAAATCAGGAAACTTGGATTAATTATAAGAAAGCAATAGCGCAGGCCAAGAAAAGTTATATCAGTGCAAAAAGACAATCGTGGGCAAAGTATTGTGAAGACATAAATAACAAAGAGAGTATCAGTACCGTGTGGGCTAAATTTAAATCAATCCGCAAACCACATACCCCTCGATTAATACCACTCAAAGAAACCTGGAAAGATGAATTTATTATGAAGGTAACATGTAATAATAAACACGAACCTGCAGATGCCCCTGATGAAATTTTCTCTTTCAGTCCTAAAGATAGACATTCACAAGGATTATACACCAATATCATGATCGATGAAATAAGAGACATAATAATTAGAGCCAAGGACACAACTCCAGGAAAAGATGGAATAACATACTCGATGATTCAAAATTTACCGGAGTGTGGTATAATATATCTTTGTAACATCTACAATTATATAATGAATTCAGGAAATGTACCGCAATCGTGGTACACTCAAATGATTTTACCAATATTGAAACCTGGCAAAAGTCCACATAAAGGAGAATCTTATAGACCGATAGCTTTGTCTTCAGTACTGGGGAAAATTTTTGAAAAATTAATTCTAAAGAGAATAAGTTGGCATATAGAGGGACAGGAATTATTTTCAAGGCTTCAAGTTGGATTTAGGAAGGGTATGGGGTGTACAGATGCCTTGGCAATGTTATCAAAGTCCCTGCTAGGCTACATAATTGTTCTATAAATAATGAAAAATTATTTAGGAATTTTGTAGAATTTTGTTCTTGTGACCGATTTGGCTGGATAGCTTGAGCCGCCTCTGCAAGAACAAATAATTTATTTGTTGGCATGTTGTCGACAAATCCGGAGCATTGTCTTTTCGAGATCCTGACAAAGAATAATCAGGGTTTGTCATTCTCTTTTTATATTCATTTTGTCCAAATGGTTTCAATGTTTGAGAAGATTTCTGGCGTTTTCCTTGAGAAGACTCAGTCTCTTCCAAATATTTTCCAGCTTTCTTTGAACTGTACAATGGCCTTTTATTAGATACACTGTATTGATCTTGTGTTATATTATTATGATATGAGGTGCTACTCGAATTGTTAGATATCGAAGGATATGTAAATGGCATTACTGTCTTTTCTATTTCCTGAACATGGCCAGTAGATATCTGTTCATATCCATACATATAGTTAATTTTTGGGACTTTCTTCATAGCTTCGTTAAACGTAACATTCTGAACTGTCATAATTTTGATTATTTCCTTTTGGCGTTGTTTTTCAGGACAGTTTTTGTCAATTGCAGTGTGCTCCTGATTACAATGGAAACACTTGATCTTATTTGTGCAAGAGGACGATTCGTGATTCTCACCACAGCGTTTGCATTTTAATTTACTTTTGCAATTAGCCCTGAAGTGCCCATAATAAAAACAATTAGTGCACTGTTTAATCAAGGGAATGTACCTATCAATATCAAACTTTTTGTAAAACAGTGTGACATATTGTGGTAAGGATTGCGAGTCGAATGTTACAATTACCGTTCGAGTTGGAACAGCAACGCGAGTACCCTCCTCGTACTTATACTTCACAATGCGTTTTACCTTTATTACTTTAGCTGTTGATGAATTTATATTTTGCAATATTTCATCTTCACTTATTGACTGATGTACATCTTTCATAATTCCCATTCTTCGTACTCGGTGTGATGGAACAAAACCTTCCCAATTATTCTGTAACAGTAATGGATTCGAAAGGAAATCATTTTCATAATTAGATGTCGTAAATGTAAGTCTATCTAGATTTTTCCCAAGGCTATCTATCTCTTTCAAACCTCTAATATTTTCTTTGCTGACTATTTGGCCTAATTTTAAAATGTGAAGTTGACCAATGTTTCCTTTGCCATTTCCACCTGAGGCATCCTGATGTTTAGATTTCACAAATATTTCATACGGACCTAAATGATTACTTCTGTACTTCAATACCTGTTGCTCATAAACTTTTTTGGAACTTGATTTAGTTATTTGTTGGGTGTAATCTATATTATTACACTGAGAATTCAACTTATTAACTTCTTCTACAGAAGTTATGATTTCCACGTTGCTGGAAAGTTCCATGGCACTAATGTCCGTGTCCATGTTGGATTCAGCTGGTTTTCTACCAGCAAATTTGGCTTTACGGCCTTTAGATTTTTTCATGAATTAATGTTCACATTGTCGCACATATATTTAGAACGACACTAATATTCAAACAGTAAACTATAAAGTCTCAAATTCTAACTTAGAACACAAAATTATCTTTGCAACAAATCACTTACACAATCACATCTGTAACCACAGACTCAATCTCCCCAATTAAGAATTGAAGGAAACAATGTGTGCTGCAAAAAAAAAAAGTCCGTGGAAACGGTTGCTAAGGACATAAAAAAGGGCATTTTCACCCTTAAAAAAAGGCTAATTGAGTGATTTTTGAATTTTCTCGGTCTTTTGGGACGATTTCATGGGGGGTCGTAATCGGGCACTTTCTTCCTCCGGGGTTTCCTTCATGGAGAACATTTATGTCAGTGAGTCAGTGGTGGGATTGGGGCTTTATATACGAGGCGCATCCAGAAAGTAAGTTTCCCTATTTTTTTTTAAAAAAAACGACACAGTTTCAGGAAACGATTTATTGGCAACAGATACAGCAAAGGTTCAGCTATTTTTCAACATAGCAACCACCAGAATTGAGACACTTGTCGTATCGTGGTATCAACTTTTGGATCCCACTGTCGTAGAACTCTGCCGCCTGTGAATGGAACCAGCGTGTGACAGACGTCTTCGTTGCCAAAACGCTCACCGGAGGACAGGTATTTCTTGAGGTGCAAGAAAACGTGAAAATCGCTGGGAGCCAGATCAGGACTGTAAGGTGGATGATCAAACAACTCCAAGCCAAATTCCGTCAAAACAGCTGCTGTGCGCCGAGCCGTATGTGGAGGAGCACAACACCTGCAGTAAGCATGCCACGCCTCTTGTTTTGAATGGCACGTCGCAATTTCCTTAATGTTTCACAGTAATGGTCAGCGTTCACCGTTTCACCTCTGGGGAGGAAGTCAATGAGCAAAATGCCCTTCCTGTCCCAAAACACGGTGCACATCACTTTCTGTACCGACAGCGTCTGTTTGAATTTCTTCTTGACCGGAGATCCACTACGCCGCCAATGCATTGACTGCTGCTTGGTTTCCGGGGTGAAGTGCGAAATCCACGTCTAATCGCCCGTGACGATCTTGTCGAGGAAATCATCGTCGTCATCATGGTACCGTTGCAGGAATGTCAGTGCTGCTCCTGAACGTTTCATTTTGTGTTCGGGTGTCAGGTTTTTCGACACCCACCTGGCACACAATTTTTTGAACAGCAGGCGCTGCGTGACAATCTCATGCAACACGGTCGCGATATCTGCGGAAAAAGGCTACTCAACTCCGTAATCGTGAAGCGACGGTTCTCTACGATGCGCTGCCGCACCAGCTAAACCAGATCATCAGTGATGAGAGACGGACGCCCACTGCGCTCTTCATCATGGACACTTTGACGACCTTCCGAAAACTGCCGACATCAGCGACGCACCATCTGCTTACTCATAATGTTCGGCCCATAGACCTCACAGAGCTGACGATGAATGTCAATTGGCGCAATGCTTTGTGCATTCAGGAACTTTATCACCGACCGAACCTCGCATGCGGCGGGAGAACGAATACGAGCTTCCATTTCGGACCACTGCTGCCTCGCTACTGGCATGCGGCGTGAGAAGGAATACGAGCTTCCACTTCGGACCACTGCTGCCTCACTACTGGCGCCGGGCGGGATCTGTCCGCCTGGCATATGATTGATACGTCTTAGCTCTGCTGCGCATGCGCAATTTACACGGCTCATGATGTTTACTTTCACGGGAAAAAAATAGGGAAACTTACTTTCTGGATGCGCCTCGTATATTGGACTCGCGTACTTTCGACGTGGCCTTTGGCCACGTCTTGTACGCTCGCATGAGTGACCTTCAGCCACGTTCGGGACGCAATCACGTTATACTGTAGATGGGCTTCCTCAAGGATCTTAATGACTTTGAAAATATCTGCATGTTGTATTGGATGAAGGGAAACAAGTGTACACGATTGCTAATTTGAAAAGTTTAGAAAATAACTTTATGTGTGTACTCTAATATTGCATAAATATTCAACACATTATTGTCTATTTTCATAATAATAAACTGGGTAAATATTGCCAGTTTCAAAATACAATA